>NC_092094.1:74083625-74088625 GCF_045679555.1 Salvelinus alpinus
TGTTTGTACAGATGAACGTGGTACCTTCAGGCGTTTGGAAATTGCTCCCAATGATGAAGCAGACTTGGAGGTCTACAATTTTTTTCTGAGGTCTTGACTGATTTCTTTTGATATTCCCATGATGTCAAGCAAAGAGGCACTGAGGTTGAAGGTAGGCCTTGAAATACATCCACAGGTACACCTCCAATTGACTCAAATTATGTCAATTAGCCTATCTGAAGCTTATACAGCCATGACATCATTTTCTGGAATTTTCCAAGCTGTTTAAAAGGCACACTCAACTTAGTGTATGTAAAATTCTCACCCACTGGAATTGTGATACAGTGAATTATAAGTTAAATAAACTGTCTGTAAACAATTGTTGGAAAAATTACTTGTGTCATACACAAAGTAGACGTCCTAACCGACTTGCCAAAACTATAGTTAACAAGAAATTTGTGGAGTGGTTGAAAAATTAGTTTTAATGACTCCAACGTAAGTGTATGTAAACTTCCGACTTCAACTGTATGTATATATATATATATATATATGTGTGTGTGTGTGTGATATATATATATATAAATACGTTGGTTTTTTTCAATGTACTTTCCTCAAAACAGTGAATATCACTTATTATATTTTTATTTATTTATTTCACCTTTATTTAACCAGGTAGGCAAATTGAGAACACGTTCTCATTTACAATTGCGACCTGGCCAAGATAAAGCAAAGCAGTTCGACACATACAACAACACATAGTTACACATGGAGTAAAACAAACATACAGTCAATAATACAGTGAAAAATAAGTCTATATACAATATGAGCAAGTGAGGTGAGATAAGGGAGGTGAAGGCAAACAAAATATATACAGTGGGGAGAACAAGTATTTGATACACTGCCGATTTTGCAGGTTTTCCTACTTACAAAGCATGTAGAGGTCTGTAATTATTATCATAGGTACACTTCAACTATGAGAGACGGAATCTAAAACAAAAATCCAGAAAATCACATTGTATGATTTTTAAGTAATTAATTTGCATTTTATTGCATGACATAAGTATTTGATACATCAGAAAAGCAGAACTTAATATTTGGTACAGAAACCTTTGTTTGCAATTACAGAGATCATACGTTTCCTGTAGTTCTTGACTAGGTTTGCACACACTGCAGCAGGGATTTTGGCCCACTCCTCCCTACAGATCTTCTCCAGATCCTTCAGGTTTCGGGGCTGTCGCTGGGCAATACGGACTTTCAGCTCCCTCCAAAGATTTTCTATTGGGTTCAGGTCTGGAGACTGGCTAGGCCACTCCAGGACCTTGAGATGCTTCTTACGGAGCCACTCCTTAGTTGCCATGGCTGTGTGCTTCGTGTCGTTGTCATGCTGGAAGACCCAGCCACAACCCATCTTCAATGCTCTTACTGAGGGAAGGAGGTTGTTGGCCAAGATCTCGCGATACATGGCCCCATCCATCCTCCCCTCAATACGGTGCAGTCGTCCTGTCCCCTTTGCAGAAAAGCATCCCCAAAGAATGATGTTTCCACCTCCATGCTTCACGGTTGGGATGGTGTTCTTGGGGTTGTACTCATACTTCTTCTTCCTCCAAACATGGCGAGTGGAGTTAGACCAAAAAGCTCTATTTTTGTCTCATCAGACCACATGACCTTCTCCCATTCCTCCTCTGGATCATCCAGATGGTCATTGGCAAACTTCAGACAGGCCTGGACATGCACTGGCTTAAGCAGGGGGACCTTGCGTGCGCTGCAGGATTTTAATCCATGACGGCGTAGTGTGTTACTAATGGTTTTCTTTGAGACTGTGGTCCCAGCTCTCTTCAGGTCATTGACCAGGTCCTGCCGTGTAGTTCTGGGCTGATCCCTCACCTTCCTCATGATCATTGATGCCCCACGAAGTGAAATCTTGCATGGAGCCCCAGACCGAGGGTGATTGACCGTCATCTTGAACTTCTTCCATTTTCTAATAATTGTGCCAACAGTTGTTTCCTTCTCACCAAGCTGCTTGCCGATTGTCCTGTAGCCCATCCCAGCCTTGTGCAGGTCTACAATTTTATCCCTGATGTCCTTACACAGCTCTCTGGTCTTGGCCATTGTGGAGAGGTTGGAATCTGTTTGATTGAGTGTGTGGACAGGTGTCTTTTATACAGGTAACGAGTTCAAACAGGTGCAGTTAATACAGGTAATGAGTGGAGAACAGGAGGGCTTCTTAAAGAAAAACTAACAGGTCTGTGAGAGACGGAATTCTTACTGGTTGGTAGGTGATCAAATACTTATGTCATGCAATAAAATGCAAATTAATTATTTAAAAATCATACAATGTGATTTTCTGGATTTTTGTTTTAGATTCCGTCTCTCACAGTTGAAGTGTACCTATGATAAAAATTACAGACCTCTACATGCTTTGTAAGTAGGAAAACCTGCAAAATCGGCAGTGTATCAAATACTTGTTCTCCCCACTGTATATAAATAAATAAAAATATAAAAAGGCCATGGTGGCGAAGTAAATACAATATAGCAAGTAAAAAAAAAAAAGTAGAGTAGAGATAGTAGAGATAGAAATAATGGGGTGCAAAGGAGCAAAATAAATAAATAAATACAGTAGGTAAAGAGGTAGTTGTTTGGGCTAAATTATAGATGGGCTATGTACAGGTGCAGTAATCTATGAGCTGCTCTGACAGCTGGTGCTTAAAGCTAGTGAGGGAGATAAGTGTTTCCAGTTTCAGAGATTTTTGTAGTTCGTTCCAGTCATTGGCAGCAGAGAACTGGAAGGAGAGGCGGCCAAAGGAAGAATTGGTTTTGGGGGTGACCAGAGAGATATACCTGCTGGAGCGCGTGCTACAGGTAGGTGCTGCTATGGTGACCAGCGAGCTGAGATAAGGGGGGACTTTACCTAGCAGGGTCTTGTAGATGACCTGGAGCCAGTGGGTTTGGCGACGAGTATGAAGCGAGGGCCAGCCAACGAGAGTGTACAGGTCGCAGTGGTGGGTAGTATATGGGGCTTTGGTGACAAAACGGATGGCACTGTGATAGACTGCGTCCAATTTATTGAGTAGGGTTTTGGAGGCTATTTTGTAAATGACATCACCGAAGTCGAGGATTGGTAGGATGGTCAGTTTTACAAGGGTATGTTTGGCAGCATGAGTGAAGGATGCTTTGTTGCGGAATAGGAAGCCAATTCTAGATTTATATCTAGAATATATATGAGAATATATATTTATATATGAGATCAGTAACTATCAGCTCTTGGAATATCCATGGCCGATACTCTTCACATTTTGGTTATAAAATAATTGATTTAAAACATCAAGGGACAGAATATCATAATCCTACTGGAAACATGGTGTCGTGGAGACATAGACACTCAGTGTTCCTCAGGCTATAGAGAAAGTTTACCATCAATCAAACATAAAAATGTTAAATGGGGCCGAGACTCGGGTGGAATCATCATTTAGCATCAGCAGGACTTAGCACTGAACGAAATGAAAAAAAAAGGTACTAACCACATTTGGCTAAAACTTAACAAAGGTACAATCTATTGTGACAATGACGTGTACATATGTGCAGCTTGTGCTCCTCCTTCAGATTCATCATATTATGATGATCAGTTTTTTGACAATCTCCACACAGAAATCATTCAATTTCAAGCAGAGGGTAAAGTGCTTCTTTGTGGAGATTTCAATGCAAGAACAGGTTCTGAGCCTGACTACACTGATGCGGGAGGTAACCACCACATATTTGGACACCCCTCCTTGTACAGTAGCCCTATTATAAATAGAAACAGTCCTGACCAAATAATGAACAAAAATGGGAAGGAGTTAGTGCATCTCTGTCGAGCCTTAGGCCTGTACATGCTTAATGGTAGAATCAGAGGGGACTCTTTAGGTCGGTTTACTTACTGCTCAGCTCTTGGGACAAGTGTAGTCGATTATGCCATCACTGACATTGACCCCTCCTCCATTAGTGCATTCACTGTCAGACCACAGACCCCATTGTCAGATCACAGTCAGATCAACGTGTTTCTGAAGAAATTAACCGGCAACATTCATTCAAAAAAACAGGCCAATAAACTCTACATCATAAACCAATCGTACAGATGGGCTCAAAGCAGTGCAGAGAGATTCATTGAAACATTGAACTCAAATAAAATGATGAACTCTATACAGTTCTTCAATAACTCACAATACCAAAACAAGAAAGGTGTCAATTCAGCTACTCAAAACATCAATTCCATATTCCAAAAAGCAGCATCGAAAGCAAATGTTAGAAAACCAAAGAAATGCAACATCAGAAACAGAAAAACAAAATGTTTCTGAAAAATTTGAAAACACCTAAGACAAATGTCAAATGAAAAATATAAGCAGCAAAACAACCCAGAGCTACGCTATGAATACTTTGAAACAGTATAAACATACACTGAAACGCAAGAAATTGAATTATACCAACAAGACACTTGATGAAATTGAAAACGCAATTGACCAAAATCAGTTCTGGGACATGTGGAACAATTTAAGCACGACAAAGCCACAAGAATTAGCCATACAAGATGAAGGAATTTGGAAAACTTATTTTGATAACCTATACAAAAACATCCCAGAAAAAGACTTACAACAGAACCAATTAGAAATCCAAGAAAAATTAAACATCATTGAATCAGTCATTAAAAACAACCAAAATCCATTAGATTACCCAATAACCCAACAAGAACTAAACGAAAAACTCAAATCTATAAAATCAAAGAAGGCTTGTGGTTTAGATAATATCAGAAATGAAATGCTGAAAAACAGCACACCTGATTTGCAAAATGCTGTGCTTAAACGGTTCAACATGGTTTTAACTTCTGGCTGCTTTTCTGATGTCTGGAACCAGAGGCTCATCTCCCCTATCCACAAAAGTGGAGACAAATCAGACCCCAATAATTACAGGGGAATTTGCATAAGCAGCAACTTGGAAAAGTTTTTTTGTAGCATTTTGAATTCAAGAATTCAAACCTTTCTTCAAGAAAA
>NC_092094.1:74093625-74181125 GCF_045679555.1 Salvelinus alpinus
TCTTCAGGGGGACCTGGTCTGAGATGCCGTCGGTCTCCTCCAGGAAGAGGATGAGCCAGGAGGTCCTGTAGGGCCACTCTTCCGTCAGGTTGATCCACGACGCCAGACGATCCCAGTTAAATATGATCTGATTGGCCCTCAGCAGACGTCCTGGAAATATGGACCAATGAGAAGTGGCGTTGGTGTGTTGGTTGAAACACCTACTACTCCCCTTCCGATAACAAGTGCCGTGCTGGGAGAAGTCGACTCTCCCCCTTGGGTGAAATAAAGGTCATCTAATAGGTGATGTGTGTACCTGTGACAGAGACGATGTTCAGGAGCCTCCTCATGGTCTGGGGGCTGATGTCACTGAACCAGTCCTCGGTGACCAGCAGCTTGGTCAGGTCAAAGGACATCTGTCTGGTAACAGTCCTCTGCATCTGCCTCCTGCGGTACGTGTCCTACACACACACACACACACAATGCCTCATGTTTATACTTGGATTAGCCTTTGGTCTTTCCACAAACCAGTCAGTAAGTAATTTTAGCTTAGGTCACTCGTTTTGCCCGTTCTAACATTCAATGGAACAGTAACTGAACGCCTCGATGCCTGTCTGCCTGCTTTACATAGCAAGCCACGGCCACATGACTCACTGTCTGCAGGAGCGAACCATTTTTGTGAACGGGGTAGTGTACCTAATAAACTGGCCACAGAGTGTATTATGTGTTTGCTTTACATATCAAAATGATAGTAACATGTATTTACAGCAAGCACTGGCCTCGTTTGACCTGCCCTGTGTTCTACAATCCACATGACCGCGTGACAGTTTTGTGGCAGTCTCGTGATGACATCACCCCGTGGCGTGCCGTGCACCTTGCGACAAGCGGCTCCCTGGGTGTGTGACCTCTAGTCCTGTAGTCCCGTCTCTTCCATCCTTGTTTTCCCAACACCCATCCCACCAACACACAAGCAGCTCTGTTACTGGGCCCAATTAACAGACTGGAGATCTCAGTTGAGCTCAACAGGGCATGTCCAGGGCTGGAAGCACGGATATACACTGTGTGCTACCAAGACAGAGGCATCAGCTGTCCACAGTCACTGTCCTTACACAGCTGGCTCAAAGTTTGTTTGATATTAGCCACAGCTACGCTTCCTGGGGTCCACACAGGGTTGTGTGTGTGTGTGTGTGTGTGTGTGTGTGTGTGTGTGTGTGTCTCAAGCAAAGACTAAACTACGTATTGAGACTAGATCTCACCTCTTTTCTGCATTGTCTGCGAGTACAAAATGAGTGGAATGCTGTTTGGAGGACCACAATAGGTGCTGCTTGCTGAACGGTGCAGCGATGCTGTAAATATGAGAGTGTTCGTCAGGCCACACTCAGAACACCACCACCAGCCACTGAGCGGACTTTGATGTGGACTTAATGCCTGCCGTGTGACGACCTCACTGGTAGGGAGAGAGTGTATAGCCAGCATTGGTTCAGTAAGGAGGTGATTGGCTCTCATTTGATCCTTACTTAGATGCATTGGACATGCTCAAGGAGTGAAATGTGATCGGGGAAAGTTGATCGTTGTTTTATTGACTTGTTTTTCTGTATAACCAGACCATCAGGAGAAATTGCTGAGCTCTGAATGTTGAAAAACTGCTGTAAGAGTTGGAGTCTTTCCTCCAAACAAGCAAACTTACTTTGAGCTCACGTCAGCCCAGAGCCCGGCGCCAAATACTGTTTACAAGCCTGAGCTCGCCTGGCCCGCCTCCCTCACTTCCCCTCCCCTGCCATCTTGGAAGGCTAAAGATCCACAACTCCGCAATTAAGTAGCCGAGAGACAGAGAGCTTTTTCTCTCCCTCCATCCTCCTTCCTTCCATCCTTCTTAGCTCCACTTGTAAAGAGACCCACTCACTGCCTTCTTGGCAGCCAGGAAACCGCCAGAGAGGGCAAACAAAAAGAAGTGGGCGCCGAAATAAAAAAAAGGGACCCAAGGAAAATAAAAGACAAAAAAAAAAAACAGGCAAATAAATCAGACGCCCAAACAAACAAACAGATAAACAAACAAAACGGGGTCCTCGCAGGGGGAAGCAGGCAGGGCCACTTAGCCTCCCGCCAGCAGCCACCGATGCCAGCGTTTTGTCACTGGGACACACTGCTGCTCCTCCCTGTCATTAGGCAGTGTGGCATCGCAGCAGGAAGGATAAACAGACATTACATCAATTACCAGGCAGAGACTCCTCGGCGATGGAGACAGGCTCTTTTGCTCCCGACCTCCTCCACCCCTCTCCACTATGTTC
This sequence comes from Salvelinus alpinus, assembly GCF_045679555.1. Lineage (NCBI taxonomy): Eukaryota > Metazoa > Chordata > Actinopteri > Salmoniformes > Salmonidae > Salvelinus > Salvelinus alpinus. The sequence continues at coordinate 74,095,893 of NC_092094.1, forward strand.
ACCGCAAGGCTAGAGGAAGCTAGCTACACCCCCGGGCCTGTGGGTTTAAGTGCATTATCTCACCCTTTCTATCTTAGTCTTCTCTAGCTGTGTCTATGGGAAAAGAAGCATAAAAACCACTTCAGAGGCAACATTTTGATGCGTTTACTGAGCTTTCATTGCCCGCAGACGCCCAATCTCCTTATGTTCCTTGTTCTATCACTTGTCTTTGTGCCAGAACTCTGCCGGTCTACAGGACCTCTGCAGGTAGATCTATGGCTCAGCCTGGGCATGGAGAGGGTTGGCTGGCTGAAAGAGCTTACCCTGCGGTTGAGGGCCGTCTTGCTGCCAAACTTGGCCTGATCCCCCAGACTGTTTGAGGATAGGTTCCTGTCCATCTCCTCATGCCATCCTGTGAAGAGGAGTGGAAAAGGAGAGATAAAAAGAGACAGTACCATCAGGGATGTCTCATCACAACACCTAATATAAAGAACCAACCTATTCACGATAAATTATTACCATTTCCTACAGCAAGTCAGAATGCGCGAGTGTGTGTGTGTGTGCGTGTCTAGTCTATGCCTATGTCAGTGTTTCCTAATTCTGGTCCACAGGACCCAAAGTGATGTCAGTGTTTCCTAATCCTGGTCCACAGGACCCAAAGTGATGTCAGTGTTTCCTAATCCTGGTCCACAGGACCCAAAGTGATGTCAGTGTTTCCTAATCCTGGTCCACAGAACCCAAAGGGATGTCAGTGTTTCCTAATCCTGGTCCACAGAACCCAAAGTGATGTCAGTGTTTCCTAATCCTGGTCCACAGGGACCCAAATTGATGCACATGATATTTTTTACCCTAACAAAAATGTACACCCTTTGGGGTCCCCAGGATTAAGAAACACTGGCCTGTGTGTGTATGCGCGTTTTCATGTTTGTGTGACACATGCCATACATATGTCTTGCGTACCCTCAGGGTTGGCCAGGTCTCCGTTGGAGGTGGGGGCGGCCATGCACAGCTTCCTGGTCGTGCTTAGCCCCCGGCTGTTGAGGAAAACAGGCAGGTGGACGATGTTCCTCATGTAGTCGTGGCCGTTGATGTTGGAGTCCCTGAGCACGCTGTTCAGGTTCTGGTTGATGGCCTTGATGATGATGTGGGGGTCGCTGGCAAAAATGGAGATGAAGGGGCCTTTGGAGAACAGCACCCTCACCTGGTGAAGGGGAATAGGAGGAGGATTTAGACCTGGGTTCATCCACTACTGCTCATCCGTAGTGGACTTGTTGGAATGATAAAAGCCTGAAATCATTTGAGGGTGAACCTTGTGTCAGATTCATAGTGTGGTCATACACACAACTGGGGAACAAAAACACTTGACATCAACTTGTTAATATCTGTAAACTGTGGCTATGATTTGTAGTATCTTGTTAGGTTGAGTTTGTGGGGTCACATATCTGTCGATCACGTTCTGTTTCTAAAGGGGACATGCAACAGCAATTCAAATAGGGGGCCTCCCTACTAGTTGTCTCTCTAAATCAGGGGTATTCAACCGGGGGTCAGCGGCCCTCTGACATAGGCCTTGAAAAAGCACCCACGAATATACAGTGCATTCAGAAAGTATTCAGACCCCTTGACTTTTCCCACATTTTGTTACGTTACAGCCCTATTCTAAAATTGATAAAATCAATCTACACACAATACCCCATAATGAAAAGGTAAAGCAGGGTTTTTGAATTTTTTTCAAATGCATTAAATGTAAAAAACTTAAGTATCACATTTATCACATACCAGTCAAAAGCTTTTTGATAATAATAATAAATTATTTATTCCACTTTAATAATGGAAAAAGTTGTAAAAAAAAAATCACTAGCCACTTTAAACAATGCCACTTAATATAATGTTTACATACCTTACATTACTCATCCCATATGTATATACTGTACTCTATACCATCTACTGCATCTTGCCTATGCCATTCTGTACCATCACTCATTCATATATTTTTATGTACATATTCTTCATCCCTTTACACTTGTGTGTATAAGGTAGTTGTTGTGAAATTGTTAGGTTAGATTACTCTTTGGTTATTACTGCATTGTCGGTACTAGAAGCACAAGCATTTCACTACACTCGCATTAACATCTGCTAACCATGTGTATGTGACAAATAAAATTTGATTTGAAAAGTTGACACACCCACTCATTAATTTTTTTTTTTTTTTTTTTTACTATTTTCTACATTGTAGAATAATAGTGAAGACATCAAAACTATGAAACAACACATACAGAATCATGTGGCAACCAAAAAAGTGTGAAGAATCTAAATTTTATTTAGATTTGTTTAAAAGTAGCCACCCTTTCTTTGCCTTCATGACAGTTTTGCACACTCTTGCTATTCTCTCCACCAGCTTCACCGGGAATGCTTTTCCAACAGTCTTGAAGGAGTTCCCACATATGCTGAGCACATGTTGGCTGCTTTTCCTTCACGCTGCGGTCCAACTCATCCCAAACCATCTCAAATTGGGTTGAGGTCAGGTGATTGTGGAGGCCAGGTCATCTGATGCAGCACTCCATCACTCTCCGTCTTGGTCAAATAGACCTTACACAGCCTGGAGGTGTGTTTTGGGTCATTGTCTTGTTGAAAAACAAATGATAGTGTCACTAAGCGCAAACCAGATGGGATGGCGTATCGCTGCAGAATGCTGTGGTAGCCATGCTGGTTAAGAGTGCCTTGAATTCTAAATAAATAACAGACAGTGTCACCAGAAAAGCACCCCCACACCATCACACCTCCATGCTTCACGGTGGGAACCACACATGCAGAGATCATCCGTTCACCTACTCTGCGTCTCACAACGACACGGCAGTTGGAACCAAAAATCTCCAATTTGGACTCATCAGACCAAAGGACAGATTTCTACCGGTCTAATGTCCATTGCATAGTACCCTCCAAACTCGTCATCAAGCTCGAGACCCTGAGTCTCAACCCCGCCCTGTGCAACTGGGTTCTGGACTTCCCGACGGGCCGCCCCCAGGTGGTGAGAGTAGGTAACAACATCTCCACTCCGCTGATCCTCAAGACTGGGGCCCCACAAGGGTGCGTTCTGAGCCCTCTCCTGTACTCCCTGTTCACCCACGACTGCATGGCCATGCAAGCTTCCAACTCAATCATCAAGTTTGCAGACGACACTACAATGGTAGGCTTGATTACCAACAACGACGAGACGGCTTACAGGGAGGAGGTGAGGGCCCTCGGAGTGTGGTGTCAGGAAAATAACCTCACACTCAACGTCAACAAAACAAAGGAGATGATCGTCGACTTCAGGAAACAGCAGAGGGAGCACCCCCCTATCCACATCGACGAGACAGTAGTGGAGAGGGTAGTAAGTTTTAAGTTCCTCGGCGTACACATCACGGACAAACTGAATTGGTCCACCCACACAGACAGTGTGGTGAAGAAGGTGCAGCGGCGCCATCTACTGCAAATAAAATTTGATTTGATTTGATTCTGTATACCACCCCTAACCTGTCACAACACAACTGATTGGCTCAAACGCATTAAGGAAAGGAATTTGACATATTAACAAGGCACACCTGTTTAATTGAAATGCATGCCAGGTGACTACCTCATGAAGCTGGTTGAGAGAATGCCAAGCATGTGCAAAGCTGTCATCAAGGCAAAGGGTGGCTACTTTGAAGAATCCAAAATATATTTAACACATTTTTGGTTACTACATGATTCCATATGTTATTTCATAGTTGATGTCTTCACTAATATTCTACAATGTAGAAAATAATAAAATAAAAAATCTGGAATGAGTAGGCGTGTCCAAACTTTTGACTGGTACTGTAAGTATTCAGACCCTTTACTCAGTACTTTGTTGAAGCACCTTTGGCAGCGATTACAGCCTTCTTGGGAACGACGCTACCAGCTTGGCACACCTGTATTTGGGGAGTTTCTCCCATTCTTCTCTGCAGATCCTCTCAAGCTCTGTCAGGTTGGATGGGGAGCGTAGCTGCACAGCTATTTTCAGGTCTCTCCAGAGATGTTCGGTCAGGTTCAAGTCTGGGCTCTGGCTGGGCCACTCAAGGACATTCAGACATGTGTCCTGGAGCCACTCGTGCATTGTCTTGGCTGTCTGCTCAGGGTCATTGTCCTGTTGGAAGGTGAACCTTTCCCCCAGTCTGAGGTCTTGAGTGCTTTGGAGCAGGTTTTCATGAAGGATATCTCTGTACTTTACTCTGTTCATCTTTTCCTAGATCCTGACTAGTCTCCCAGTCCCTGCCGCTGAAAAACATCCCCACAGCATGATGCTGCCACCACTTTTCACCGTAGTGATGGTGCCAGGTTTCTTCCAGACGTGACGCTTGGCATTCAGGCCAAAGAGTCTTTAGGTGCCTTTTGGCAAACTCCAAGCGGGCAGTACTGAGGAGTGGCTTCCGTCTGGCCACTCTACCATATAGGCCTGGTTGGTGGAGTGCTGCAGAGATGTTTGTCCTTCCTCCACAGAGGAACTCTGTCAGTGACCATCAAGTTCATGGTCACCTCCCTGACCAAGGCCCTTCTATCCCGATTGCTCAGTTTGACCAGGCAGGCAGCTCTAGGAAGAGTCTTAGTGGTTCCAAACTTCTTCCATTTAAGAATGATGGAGGGCACTGTGTTCCTGGGGACAATCAATACTGCAGAAATGTTTTGGTACCCTTCCCCAGATCTGTGCCTCGACACAATCATGTCTCGGAGCTCTACGGACATTTCCTTCGACCTCCTGGCTTGGTTTTAACTCTGACGTGCACTGTCAACTGCAGGACCTTATATAAAACAGGTGTGTGCCTTTCCAAATCATGTCCAATCAATTGCATTTACCACAGGTGGACTCCAATCATGTCGTAGAAACATCTCAAGGATGGTCATTGGAAACAGGATGCACCTGGGTCTGAATACATATGAAAATAAGGTATGTTTTTTATTTTTAATACATTTGCAAAAATGTCAAAACCTGTTTTCGCTTTGTCATTATGGGGTATTGTGTGTAGATTGATAAGGGAAAAAATGAATTTAATCCATTTTACAATAAGGCTGTAACGTAACAAAACGGGGAAAAAGTCAAGGGGTCTGAATACTTTCCAAATGCACTGTAGCTCTTAGTTTGCATTAAAAGCTATAGTGCCGCAGGCTGCTGGTAAGCTTTCTTGACTGGGAAATTACATGTTGGCTAACACATGGCTAACCACTGTTTAAACAGCTAAGCAGCTTCTCTTAGTGAAAATGTGTTTGGAGTTACCATCTGAGTTTATAGGCTGTGTTAGAGTTTACACTTCCTCTTCCAATTATAATGTGGGGAGGTCAAAATAATGCAAACTGATCTACCAAATCTATTCATTTTAACCCAATGAGTCCCACTGTAATGCCGGCGCGTTTTGGACTTCTAACCCCTTTAAAACATTGTGTGTTCGAGCTACAGACTTCTAGGTTGGACCAGTGGATTTGTCTACTTCTCCAATAGTCTGTGGGATTAACGGGGGCTGAACTAGAGCAGTGTTTGTGAGACAAGGGTAGATCCCGAAGGGGCCCGGGCCGGGTCTTTTTACCAAAACGTCGGTCGAGTCCGAATGGTTTCAGCTACAAACTATTAAGCTACAGACTCTAACGAACATGTAACATGTTGTGCTCTATGACGCTCACAAGCTACACAAGATTCGTCAGAAGGTAAGGGGTTCTTCTACGTAGAGGAACATAGGAAATCCCAGGACATAGTGTCTATAATAAATCTCACATAGTTGCTGTCACAAACTCAACATTCCAAACAGTTGTCACTAACTAGTCGGATATTCATTTCCCATTGAGCAAACCATTTCTGTACTTACAGCATTGATATAAATTTGTTTGTACAATTTCTTGCCTTGGCTGACTTTTTTATATTGACATTTGTCCATATAATTCATATACTTATGAATGCAACTGTTTATTAAATTGTTTTGTGTTCTACTTGTATCCCTAGTTGTCCTGAAAAGAAAATGGTAAAACATTTCATTGTGAGGGTAAATACTCTACATGGCCCAAGGTATGTGGACACCTGCTCATCGAACGTCTCATTCCAAAATGACGGACATTAATATGGAGTTGGTCCCCCCTTTGCTGCTATAACAGCCTCCACTCTTCTGGGAAAGCTTTCCACTAGATGTTGGAACATTGCTGCGGAGTTTGGGCACTGATGTTGGGCGATTAGGCCTGGCTCGCAGTCGGCGTTCCAATTCATCCCAAAGGTATTTGATGGGGTTGAGGTCAGGACTCTGTGCAGGCCAGTCAAGTTCTTCCACACTGATCTCGACAAACTATTTCTGTACAAACCATTTCTGTCGGCGAGCTTTACACCACTCCAGCCGACGCTTGGCATTGTGCATAGTGATCTTAGACTTGGGTGCGGCTGCTCGGCCATGGAAGCGGACAGTTATTGTGCTGACGTTGCTTCCAGAGGCAGTTTGGAACTCGGTAGTAAGTGTTGCAACCAAGGACAGGCAAATTTTATGCGCTACGCGCTTCAGCGGTCCCGTTCTGTGACCTTGTGTGGCCTACCACTTCGCAGCTGAGCCGTTGTTGCTCCTAGACGTTTCCACTTCACAATAACAGCTCCGAGGCAGCTCTAGCAGGGCAGAAATTTAACGAACTGACTTGTTGGAAAGATGGCATCCTATGACGGTGCCACGTTGAAAGTCACTGAGCTCTTCAGTACGGGCCATTCTACTGCCAATGTTTGTCTATGGATAATGCATGGCTGTGTGCTAGATTTTATACACCTGCCAGCAACGGGCATGGCTGAAATAGCCAAATCCACTAATTGAATGGGTGTTCACATACTTTTGTGTACAAGGGTTGGACATGCAGATAAATCAAAGTCAGATAAATGAAAAGTAGATTTTTGCTGGGGTCTTGGGACTGATAGGGTTAAAATGTTGATTTCTTCTCCTTGTCATTATCATTCACCTGATAAGACAAATGTGAAGATTTATTTTGCTGCTAATGTATGATCGGGGTCCCTGGGTCACCGGTTTGCCTGGGAAGGGGTCCCTAGGCAAGAAAAGGTTGAAGACCCCTCTAAATTACTATGATGGAACCTGATGGTCGACAGCGCGTACACACACACACACACACACACACACACACACACAGGGACTTTCCAAGCCTGATGAGAGACATTGTCGAAGTGTCACAGGATCCTGATTTGTGCTCCATTTACAGTCTATTAGCCACAGGACTAACCACCCTCGGGCGGTATGTGTGTGTGTCCACAGCAAAACAACTATCTGCTTATACTGTGTTCATCCCTGTAATTTAATTATACCTGATAATCACTCATTCTGTATCTATTCCAACCCCTCCTATTCATATCGATGTCCTCATATCATCATATGAATATAGCTTTGTAATATCATACATCTACAAAATGGAAAAATATTTACTTTGCTGAAAAATCCAATTTTCTAATATTCGTATTAAAAATAAGAGAGTTAGCTCAGAGGGAGGCGAGGTGCTGGTTCGTTTGCACAGAACATTTCATTAGCACATAGGAGGCTGCCAAACTACTAGGGGGATTACTCTTCCCCAAATAATAACATTTAGCTAGAGGCAATTCTATTACTCCAGCTGGGAAGAGGAATTTGAACTCTGGGTAATAGGGGAGGCTTAAAGGGGATGGCTACTGTATGCCCTGTGTCCATAGGCCATACAATTATTGCTTTATGCAAGAGGCTTTGAAAGGTCAATCTTGGTCATGTGACTTGATACTGTGATTTTATTGCGATTTGATGTTCCAAATATATTGCTCTGTATATGTCTGCTGCAGAGAGACAAGAGAGAGCATGAGAGAATTGTTTTGGAAATAAAATTGCTGAAAACATGTTGGCTCACTATTTAAAAAGATGGAGAACAAGCTATAGAATGAAAACTACCAGAGTAGTGGCGCAGGTAGAGCCGGCTAGCACTAGCTAACACTACCTAGCAAAGACATTAAAAAAAAAAGTGTTTACACACACCACTGTTCAAAAGACTGGGGTCACTTAGAAATGTCCTTGTTTTTGAAAGAAAAGCAAAAAAAATTGGTCCATTAAAATAACATCAAATTGATCAGAAATACAGTGTAGACATTGTTAATGTTGTAAATGACTATTGTAGCTGGAAACGGCTGATTTTTTTATGGAATATCTGCATAGGCGTACAGAGGCCCATTATCAGCAACCATCACTCCTGTGTTCCAATGGCACGTTGTGTTAGCTCATCCAAGTTTATCATTTTAAAAGGCTAATTGATCATTAGAAAACCCCTTTGCAATTATGTTAGCACAGCTGAAAACTGTTGTGCTAATTAAAGAAGCAATAAAACTGGCCTTCTTTAGACTAGTTGAGTATCTGGAGCATCAGCATTTGTGGGTTCGATTACAGGCTCAAAATGGCCAGAAACAAAGCACTTTCTTCTGAAACTCGTCAGTCTATTCTTGTTCTGAGAAATGAAGGCTATTCCACACGAGAAATTGCCAAGAAACTGAAGAGCTCATACAACGCTGTGTACTACTCCCTTCGCAGAACAGCGCAAACTGGCTCCAACCAGAGTAGAAAGAGGAGTGGTGGCCCCGGTGAACAACTGAGCAAGACATTAGATACTCTAAGTACATTACAGTGTCTAGTTTGAGAAACAGATGCCTCACAAGTCCTCAACTGGAAGCTTCATTAAATAGTACACGTAAAAACACCAGTCTCAACATCAACAATGAAGAGTTGACTCCGGGATGCTGGCCTTCGAGACAGAGCTATAAAGAAAAAGCCATATCTCAGACTGGCCAATAAAAATAAAAGATTAAGATAGGCAAAAGAACAGACACTGGACAGAGGAAGATTGGAAAAAAGTGTTATGGACAGACGAATCTAAGTTTGAGGTGTTCGGATCACAAAGAATAACATTTGTGAGATGCAGGAAAAAATGAAGATGCTGGAGGAGTGCTTGACGCCATCTGTCAAGCATGGTGGAGGCAATGTGATGGTCTCGGGGTGATTTGGTGGTGGTAAAATGTGAGATTTGTACAGGGTAAAAGGGATCTTGAAGAAGGAAGGCTATCACTCCATTTTGCAACACTATACCCTGTGGACGGCGCTTAATTGGAGACAATTTCCTCCTACAACAGGACAATGGACAAAGTATCTATATCCACAGTAAAACTAGTCCTATATCGACATAACCTGAAAGGCCGCTCAGCAAGGAAGAAGCCACTGCTCCAAAACCGCCATAAAAAAGCCAGACTACGGTTTGCAACTGCACATGGGGACAAAGATCGTACTTTTTGGACAAATGTCCTCTGGTCTGATGAAACAAAAACAGAACTGTTTGGCCATAATGACCATCGTTATGTTTGGAGGAAAAAGGGGGATGCTTGCAAGCCGAAGAACACCATCCCAAACGTGAAGCACGGGGGTGGCAGCATCATGTTGTGGGGGTGCTTTGCTGCAGGAAGGGCTGGTGCACTTCACAAAATAGATGGCATCAAGAGGAAGGTAGTTATGTGGTTATATTGAAGCAACACCTCAAGACATCAGTCAGGAAGTTAAAGCTTGGTCGCAAATGGGTCTTCCAAATGGACAATGACCCCAAGCATACTTCCAAAGTTGTGGCAAAATGGCTTAAGTACAACAAAGTCAAGGTATTGGAGTGGCCATCACAAAGCCCTGACCTCAATCCTATAGAAAATTTGTGGGCAGAACTGAAAAGAAGTGTGCGAGCAAAGAGGCCTACAAACCTGACCCAGTTACACCAGCTCTGTCAGGAGGAATGTGCCAAAATTTACCCAACTTATTGTGGGAAGCTTGTGGAAGGCTACCTGAAACGTTTGACCCAAGTTAAACCACTTAAAGGCAATGCTACCAAATACTAATTGAGTGTATGTAAACTTCAGACCCACTGGGAATGTGATGAAAGAAATAAAAGCTGAAATAAATAATTCTCTCTACTATTATTCTGACATTTCACATTCTTAAAATAAAGTGGTGATCCTAAATTACCCGAAGACAAGGAATATTTACTAGGATTAAATGTCAGGAGTTGTGAAAAACTGAGTTTAAATGTATTTGGCTGAGGTGTATGTGAACTTTCGACTTCAACTGTGTGTATATATATATATATATATATATATATATATATACACACACACACACACAGTACCAGTCAAAAGTTTGGCCACACCTACTCATTTAAGGGTTTTTATTTATTTTTTACTATTTTCCACATTATAGAATAATAGTGAAGACATGAAATAACACATACTATGAAATAACACATACTTTATGGAAACATGTAGTAACCAAAAAAAGAGTTAAACAAATCAACATTTGAGATTCTTCAAAGTAGCCACCCTTTGCCTTGATGACAGCTTTGCACACTCTTGGCATTCTCTCAACCAGCTTCATGAAGTAGGTTCTCAACTGGAATGCATTTCGATTAACAGGTGTGCCTTGTAATTTCTTTCCTTCTTAATGCATTTCAGCTAATCAGTTGTGTTGTGAGAAGGTAGGGGTGGTATATAGAAGATGGCCCTATTTGGTAAAAGACCAACGTTCATATTATGGCAAGAACAGCTCTAAATAAGCAAAGAGAAACGACAGTCCGTTACTTTAAGACATGAAGGTCAGTCAATGTGGAAAATGTCAAGAACTTTCAAAGTTCCTTCAAGTGCAGTCGCAAAAACCATCAAGCGCTATGATGAAACTGGCTCTCATGAGGACCGCCACAGGACAGGAAGACCCAGAGTTACCTCTACTGCAGAGGATAAGTTCATTAGAGTTACCAGCCTTAGAAATTGCAGCCCAAATAAATGCTTCACAGAGTTTAAGTAACAGACACATCTCAACATCAACTGTTCAGAGAAGACTGGGTGAATCAGGCCTTCATGGTCAAAATGCTGCAAAGAAATCACTACTAAAGGACACCAATAAGAAGAAGAGACTTCCTTGGGCCAAGAAACACGAACAATGGACATTAGACCGGTGGAAATCTGTCCTTTGGTCTGATGAGTCCAAATGTGAGATTTCTGGTTCCTACCGCCGTGTCTTTGTGAGACGCAGATTAGGTGAACGAATGATCTCCTCATGTGTGGTTCCCACCGTGAAGCATGGAGGAGGTGGTGTGATGGTGCTTTGCTGGTGACACTGTTGGTGATTTTTTTATAATTTTAAAAAGGCAGACTTAACCAGCATGGCTACCACAGCATTCTGCAGCGATACGCCATCCCATCTGGTTTGCGCTTAGTGGGACTATCATTTGGTTTTGAACAGGACAATGACCCAACACGCCTACAGGCTGTGTAAGGGCTATTTGACCAAGACAGAGAGTGATGGAGTGCTGCATCAGATGACCTGGCCTCCACAATCACCCGACCTCAACCCAATTGAGATGGTTTGGGATGAGTTGGACCGCAGAGTGAAGGAAAAGCAGCCAACATGTGCTCAGCATATGTGGGAACTCCTTCAAGACTGTTGGGAAAGCATTCCAGGTGAAGCTGGTGGAGAGAATAGCAAGAGTGTGCAAAACTGTCATCAAGGCAAAGAAAGGGTGGCTACTTTGAAGAATCTAAAATATATTTTGATTTGTTTACACTTTTTTGGTTACTACATGATTCCATATGTGTTATTTCATAGTTTGGTGTCTTCATTATTATTCAACAATGTAGAAAATAGTAAAAAAAAATATATATATATTAACTTCAATGAGTAGGTGTGTCCAAACTTTTTACTGGTACTATATAACCAACAATGCAGTTATGAATTAGGATAAGAATAATAGACAAAAATAAGTAATTAAAGAGCAGCAGTAAAATAACAATAGCGAGACTATATACAGGGGGGTACCGATACAGAGTCAATGTGCGGGGGCACCGGTTAGTTGAGATAGTTTGTACATAGTTATTAAAGTGACTATTCATAGATGACAACAGAGAGTAGCTGTGATGTAAAGAAGGGGGGGGGGCAATGCAAATAGTCTGGGTAGCCATTTGACTAGATGTTTAGGAGTCTTATGGCTTGCGGGTAGAAGCTGTTTAGAAGACTCTTGGACCTAGACTTGGCGCTCCGGTACCACTTGCCGTGCGGTAGCAGAGAGAACAGTTTATGACTAGGGTGGCTGGAGTCTTTGACAATTTTTAGGGCCTTCCTCTGACAACGCCTGGTATGCAGGCGAGGTCCTGGATGGCAGGAAGCTTGGCCCCAGTGATGCACTGGGCCGTTCGCAATATCCTCTATAGTGCCTTGCGGTCGGAGGCTGAGCAATTGCCATACCAGGCAGTGATTCAACCAGTCAGGATGCTCTCGATGGTGCAGCTGTAGAACCTTTTGATGATCTGAGGACCCATACCAAATACTTTCAGTCTCCTGAAGGGGAATAGGTTTTGTAGTGCCCCTTTTACAACTATCTTGGTGTGCTTGGACCATGTTAGTTTGTTGGTGATGTGGACACCAAGAAACTTGAAGCTCTCAACCTGCTCCACTGCAGCCCCGTCGATGAGAATGGGGGCGTGCTCTGTCCTCTTTTTCCTGTAGTCCACAATCATCTCCTTTGTCTTGATCACGTTGAGGGAGAGGTTGTTGTCCTGGCATCACAAGGCCAGGTCTCTGACCCCCTCCCTATAGGCTGTCTCATCGTTGTCGGTGATCAGGCCTACCACTGTTGTGTCATCAGCTAATTTAATGATGGTGTTGGAGTTGTGCCTGGCCATGCAGTCATGAGTGAACAGGGAGTACAGGAGGTGGCTGAGCACGCACCTCTGAGGGGCCCCTGTGTTGAGGATCAGCATGGCAGATGTGTTGTTACCTACCCTCACTACCTGGGGGCGGCCTGTCATGAAGTCCAGGATCCAGTTGCAAAGGGAGGTGTTTAGTCCCAGGGCCCTTAGCTTATTGGTGAGGTTTGAGGGCACTATGGTGTTGAACGCTGAGCTGTAGTCAATGAACAGCATTCTCACATACAGTGGGGCAAAAAAGTATTTAGTCAGCCACCAATTGTGCAAGTTCTCCCACTTAAAAAGATGAGAGAGGCCTGTAATTTTCATCATAGGTACACTTCAACTATGACAGACAAAATGAGAAATAACAAAAGTTTCTCAATACTTTGTTATATACCCTTTGTTGGCAATGACAGAGGTCAAACGTTTTCTGTAAGTCTTCACAAGGTTTTCACACACTGTTGCTGGTATTTTGGCCCATTCCTCCATGCAGATCTCCTCTAGAGCAGTGATGTTTTGGGGCTGTTGCTGGGCAACACGGACTTTCAACTCCCTCCAAAGATTTTCTATGGCGTTGAGATCTGGAGACTGGCTAGGCCACTCCAGGACCTTGAAATGCTTCTTTCGAGGCCACTCCTTCGTTGCCCGGGCGGTGTGTTTGGGATCATTGTCATGCTGAAAGACCCAGCCACGTTTCATCTTCAATGCCCTTGCTGATGGAAGGAGGTTTTCACTCAAAATCTCACGATACATAGCCCCATTCATTCTGTCCTATACACGGATCAGTCTTCCTGGTCCCTTTGCAGAAAAACAGCCCCAAAGCATGATGTTTCCACCCCCATGCTTCACAGTAGGTATGGTGTTCTTTGGATGCAACTCAGCATTCTTTGTCCTCCAAACCCGACGAGTTGAGTTTTTACCAAAAAGTTCTATTTTGGTTTCATCTGACCATATGACATTCTCCCAATCTTCTTCTGGATCATCCAAATGCTCTCTAGCAAACTTCAGACGGGCCTGGACATGTACTGGCTTAAGCAGGGGGACACGTCTGGCACTGCAGGATTTGAGTCCCTGGCGGCGTAGTGTGTTACTGATGGTAGGCTTTGTTACTTTGGTCCCAGCTCTCTGCAGGTCATTCACTAGGTCCCCCCGTGTGGTTCTGGGATTTTTGCTCACCGTTCTTGTGATCATTTTGACCCCACGGGGTGAGATCTTGCGTGGAGCCCCAGATCGAGGCAGATTATCAGTGGTCTTGTATGTCTTCCATTTCCTAATAATTGCTCCCACAGTTGATTTCTTCAAACCAAGCTGCTTACCTATTGCAGATTCAGTCTTCCCAGCCTGGTGCAGGTCTACAATTTTGTTTCTGGTGTCCTTTGACAGCTCTTTGGTCTTGGCCATAGTGGAGTTTGGAGTGTGACTGTTTGAGGTTGTGGACAGGTGTCTTTTATACTGATAACAAGTTCACACAGGTGCCATTAATACAAGTAATGAGTGGAGGACAGAGGAGCCTCTTAAAGAAGAAGTTACAGGTCTGTGAGAGCCAGAAATCTTGCTTGTTTGTAGGTGACCAAATACTTATTTTCCACCATAATTTGCAAATAAATTCATAAAAAATCCTACAATGTGATTTTCTGGATTTCTTTTCTCATTTTGTCTGTCATAGTTGAAGTGTACCTATGATGAAAATTACAGGCCTCTCTCATCTTTTTAAGTGGGAGAACTTGCACAATTGGTGGCTGACTAAATACTTTTTTGCCCCACTGTAGGTGTTCCTTTTGTCCAGGTGGGAAAGGGCAGTGTGGAGTGTAATAGAGATTGCATCATCTGTGGATCTGTTGGGGTGGTATACAAACTGGAGTGGGTGTAGAGTTTCTGGGATGATGGTGTTGATGGCAGCAATGACCAGCCTTTCAAAGCACTTCATGGCTACAGACGCGAGTGCTACGGGTCGGTAGTCATTTAGGCAGGTTACCTTAGTGTTCTTGGGCACAGGCACTATGGTGGTCTGCTTAAAACATGTTGGTATTACAGACACGGACAGGGAGACGTTGAAAATGTCAGTGAAGACACTTGCCAGTTGGTCAGCGCATGCTCGCAGTAATCCGTCTGGCCCTGCGGTCTTGTGAATGTTGACCTGTTTAAAGGTCTTACTCACATCGGCTGCGGAGAGTGATCACACAGTCTTCCGGAACAGCTGGTGCTCTCATGCATGTTTCAGTGTTATTTGCCTCGAAGCGAGCATAGAAGTAGTTTAGCTCGTCTGGTAGGCTTGTGTCACTGGGCAGCTCTCGGCTGTGCTTCCCTTTGTAGTCTGTAATGGTTTGCAAGCCCTGCCACATCCGACGAGCATCAGAGCCGGTGTAGTACGATTCGATCTTAGTCCTGTATTGACGCTTTGCCTGTTTGATGGTTCATCGGAGGGCATAGCAGGATTTCTTATAAGCTTCCGGGTTAGAGTCCTGCTCCTTGAAAGTGGCAGCTCTAGCCTTTAGCTCAGTGCAGATGCTGCCTGTAACCCATGGCTTCTGGTTGGGGCATGTACGTACGGTCAGTGTGGGGACGACGTCGTCGATGCACTTATTGATGAAGCCAATGACTGATGTGGTGTACTCCTCAATAGAATCGGAGGAATCCCGGAACATATTCCTGTCTGTCATCGCAAAACAGTCCTGCAGCTTAGCATCTGCTTCATCTGACCACTTTTTTATTGATCTAGTCACTGGTGCTTCCTGCTTTAATTTTTGCTTGTAAGCAGGAATCAGGATGATAGAATTATGGTCAGATTTGACAAATGGAGGGTTAGGGAGAGCTTTGTATACGTCTCTGTGTGTGGAGTATAGGTGGTCCAGAGATTTTTTTCTTTGATTGTATATTTAACATTCTGATCGAAATTTGGTAAAACAGATTTATATTTCCCTGCATTAAAGTCCCCGGCTACTAGGAGCTCCGCCTCTGGGTGAGCATTTTCTTATGGTGGACTACAGCTCATGCAGCTCAAATCCCCGAGCTGACAAGGTACAAATCTGTCGTTCTGCCCCTGAACAGGCAGTTAACCCACTGTTCCTAGGCCGTCATTGAAAATAAGAATTTGTTCTTAACTGACTTGCCTAGTAAAATAAAGGTAAAATAAAAAAAATAAAAAATGCAATGCGGTCTTAGTGCCACCATCAGTCTGTGGTGGTATGTAAACAGCTACGAAGAATACAGATGAAAACTCTCTTGGTAGGTAGTGTGGTCTACAGCTTATCATGAGATGCTTGCCAGAGGTAGAGTAATAGCTCGAGACTTCCTTAGATCTCGTGCACCAGCTGTTATTTACAAAAATACATAGTTCGCCGCCCCTTGTCTTACCAGAAGCCGCTGTTCTATCCTGCCGGTACATCGAATAACCAGCCAGCAGTATGTTGATATTGTCGTTGTTCAGCCACAACTCCGTGAAGCATAAGATGTTACAGTTATTAATGTCCCGTTGGCTGTTTAATCTTCCACGTAACTCGTCAATTTTATTCTCCAAGGATTGCACATTTGCTGGCAGAATGGAGTGGGGGTTTATTCGATCGCCTACGAATTCTCAGAAGGCAGCCCGCTTTTCGGCCCCTCTTTCTCCGCCCCCTCTTCACGCAGATCACAGGGATTGGGGCCTGTTCCTGAGGAAGCAGTATATCTTTCACGTCGAGCTCGTCAGAGTCGCGAAACAAAAAAAAGGATTCTGCTAGTCTGTGGTGAGTAATCGCAGTCCTGATGTCTAGAAATTATTTTTGGTCATAAGAGACAGTAGCAGCAACATTATGTACAAAATAAGTACAAAAATAAGTTACAAACAACGCAAATAAAATTTTAAAAAACACAATAGGCTGGTGGCACGTAAAACGTCTGCCTTCTTCTCCGGCGCCATCTTACATACACACTGTATGTACACTACATGACCAAAACTATGTGGACATTGCTGGTTGAACATCTCATTCCAAAATCATGGACATTAATATGGAGTTGGTCGCTCCTTTGATGCTATAACAGCCTCCACTCTTCTGGGAAGGCTTTCCACTAGATGTTGGAACATTGCTGCGGGGACTTGCTGGCATTCAGCCACAAGAGCATTAGTGAGGTCGGGCACGGATGTTGGGCGACTGGAGCTGGCTCGCAGTCGGCGTTCCAATGCATCTTAAAGGTGTTTGATGGAGTTGATGTCAGGGCTCTGTGCAGGCCAGTCAAGTTCTTCCACACTGATCTCGACAAACTATTTCTGTATGGACCTTGCTTTGTGCATGGGGGTATTGTCATGCTGAAACAGGAAAGGGCCTTCCCCAAACTGTTGCCACAAAGTTGGAAGCACAGAATGGTTTAGAATGTCATTCCCTGCTGTAGTGTTAAGCTTTCCCTTTACTGGAACTAAGGGGCCTAGCTCGAACCATGAAAACCAGCCCCAGACCATTATTCCACCAAACTTTGCAGGTGGCACTATGCATTGGGGCATGTAGCGTTCTCCTGGCATCCGCCAAACCCAGATTCATCCGTCCGACTGCCAGATGGTGAAGTGTGATTCATCACTCCAGAGAATGTGTTTCCACTGCTCCAGAGTCCAATGGCAGTGAGCTTTACACCACTCCAGCCGACGCTTGGCGTAGCGCATGGTGATCTTATGTGCGGCTGCTCGGCCATGTAAACCCACTTCATGAAGCTCTCGACGAACAGTTATTGCGCTGACGTTGCTTCCAGAGTCTGTTTAGAATTCGGTAGTGAATGTTGCAACCGAGGAAAGACAATTACTGCGCTACGCGCTTCAACACTCGCCGGTCCCATTCTGTGAGTTTGTGTGGTCTACCACTTTATGGCTGAGCCATTGTTGCTCCTAGACGTTTCCACTTCACAATCACAGCATTTAGCTGACCGGGGAAGCTCTAGCAGGGCAGAAATTTGACGAAATGACTTGTTGGAAAAGTGGCATCCTATGACTATGACGATGCCACGTTGAAAGTCACAGAGCTCTTCAGTAAGGCCGTTCTACTGCCAATGTTTGTCTATGGAGATTGCATGGCTGTGTGCTTGATTTTATACACCTGTCAGCAACGGGTGTTGCTGAAATAGACAAATCCACTCATTTGAAGGGGTGTCCACATACTTTTGTATATAGAGTGTTTTTTAAATGTATTTTTTATCTATACTTGGAGTCAAAGTATATATATAATATTGTCAAAAATATTATCACGATATGTAACTGTACCGACCCCCCCACCCCCATCAATAGTAATGACCAGTGAGTCATGGATAATGATTTCACCCTAAATGGTTATGGATAGTGTGAGTTTTGTGTATAGTATTGTATAGCCTACATTTTTGTGTTTAGCCATTGTTACTAACGTCTTATTCAGTCATTGTTACAAACACACACATGCACACACAGCAAAGGCACACACACACACACACACAAACCGTGTCGAGCATCTGCAGCACTCTGTCCTGT
Organism: Salvelinus alpinus; assembly: GCF_045679555.1. Lineage (NCBI taxonomy): Eukaryota > Metazoa > Chordata > Actinopteri > Salmoniformes > Salmonidae > Salvelinus > Salvelinus alpinus. Next base: position 74,114,078 of record NC_092094.1, read on the forward strand.
TCGCAGGCATCCAGGCCGTCAATGATGACCGCCATGCGGGTCTGGTTCTGGGTGAAGCCATCGATGGTCTTGGCCATCTTGGACATCAGCTCCACCTCATGCTTCAACACCTGGAGCAACCAAACACACACACCATCAACCACTACATACTGTATAACTACAGACAATGTGTCTCTTCCTATTAATTCATCTCTGTTTTGATAGCGGTAGTAGGAATTTAGCTCCTGAATGCCTAACACTATCATGTAACAACATAATGTATTTATTCTTAACCATGTTAAAACTGTAGAATACCATTTAACTTGCGACATTATGAGCCAAATCCTAACTCGATCAACTAATTTGATCTACATGTAACTTCCATGTTCAAGTCTGTATCGACATTGCTGCGTAATTTCAAGTTACATATCTATTCTCAAGTTAGGGATTCGGCACCATTTGCATATCACTGGAGAGGAACCTATCAAACAGAGTATTCCCTATAAGCAAAAGACGTTGAAAGGATGTTGAAAAGACGTTGAAAATGTGCTAAAAAGGGTTTCCACTACCTTCATGAATCCCTCGCTCTTGAGCTTGTGCATCTTGTTGGCGGCACTGTGCAGTCTCTTCCTCTGGGAGTTGAGGACGGAGTCAGCCACCTGCCACCAGGTCTTACAGTTCAACAGGAGGGCCAGGCCAACCACGCTGGCCATGGCGATCAGCACAGCGTTCACCGTAAGGTTCTCACGCTGCACCTAAATAGATGTAACAAGGTCCACACACGAAAAGTAGTTGAAATGTTTTTTCATGTACAGCAGATGCTCGACACAGTGAGTGTGCTTGTGCATGTGTGCATGTGCACATTTGTGTGTGTGTGTCAGTGTGTGTAGGTACCTTAAAGATGGCCAGCAGCGCCATGGCCGTGATCAGGCAGCCCAGCGTCACGACGAACAGCATGAAGCTGGGCACGCAGCAAGTCTTCTTCCACTTCTTACCTGGAGGGGGAGGGGAGAGGGGACAAATATCTAAGTATATTTAGCTATTCTAAGTATATCTAGGTATTCACACCCCTTTTCTATGACGCTCCAAATTGAGCTCAGGTGCATCAAATTTTATTTGATCACTGAAACTTGATTGGAGTTCACCTGTGGCCGATTCAATTGTTTGGACATGATTTAGAAAGAAACACACCTGTCTATATAAGGTCCCACAGTTGACAGTGCATGTCAGAGCAGAAACTATACCATGAAGTCTGAGGAACGGTCTGTAGATCTCTGAGATAGAATTGTGTTGAGGCATATACTGTATCTGGGTAAGGGGATAAAACAATTTCTAAAATGTTGAACATTTCAAGAGCACAGTGGTCTCCATCATTGAGAAATTGGAGAAAAGAAACTGGAACTTAAAACTTCTCTAGGGTAGGGGGCAGCATTTGGAATTTTGGATGAAAAGCATGCCCAAATTAAACTGCCTGCTTCTCGGGCCCAAAATATATGATATGCATATAACTGGTCGATTTGGATAGAAAACACTCTAAAGTTTCCAAAACTGTTAAAATAGTGTCTGAGTATAACATATCTGATTTGGCAGGCGAAAACCTGAGAAAAATCAATTCGGGAAGTCGTTCGGTTTTGTAGTTTTCTATTCAATGCCATTACAGTATCCATTGCCTTAGGACTCAAATTGCAGTTCCTATGCCTTCCACTAGATGTCAACAGTGTTTAGAAATTGTTTCAGGCTTGTATTCTAAAAAATGAGGAAGTAAGAGCAGTCTGAATGAGTGGACCCTAAAGTGTCACAGAGCTTTTTCATGCACGCGACCGAGAGTCTTGTTTACCTTTTATATTGACGACGTTATTGTCCGGTTGAAATATTATCGATTATTTAGGCTAAAAACAACCTGAGGATTGAATATAAACATCGTTTGACATGTTTCTATGAACTTTACGGATACAATTTGGATTTTTTGTCTGCCTGTTTTGACTGCGTTTGAGCCTGTGGATTACTGAAGAAAACGCGCGAACAAAACTGAGGTTTTTGGATATAAAGAGACTTTATCGAACAAAAGGAACATTTATTGAGTAATTGAATGTCTGCTGAGTGCAACCATATGAAGATCATCAAAGGTAAACAATTAATTTTATCTCTTCTACTTGTCTGGTTACTGTTTGTAATGAATTGTCTAGTGGGCTATGTTCTCAAATAATCGTAAGGTATGCTTTCGCCGTAAAGCATTTTTTAAATCTGACACCGTGGTTGGATTCACAAGAAGTTCATCTTTAAACCTATGTAAAATATGTTTTGTTTTCTGAATTTTTATAATGAGTATTTCTGTATTTGAATTTGGCGCCCGGCAGTTTCACTGGCTGTTGAAGAGGTGGGACGCTAACGTCTCACGTACCCAAGAGAGGTAAAAAACAAAAAACGTATGAGTCATGTCTTACCTTACTTCAAAGTAGCCTAGCCAAATTCTGATATTGAGGGAATTATTTTAACACGAAAGCAGTAGGCTCTCGTTCTATTGGTTTTCAAAATCAACTTTTTTTTACTGTCCAGCAGCCAAATACATAGTCATATTAGCAACCCATGCAAGTTGTTGCATCTTTAGATCTTTCTACATTTCTAATGGATATTTTCATCTTTGTCACATGAAACTGCTTGCATTTTAGAATAAGGCTGCAACATAACATTTGGAAAAAGGGAAGGGGTCTGAATACTTTCTGAATGCACTGCATAGCCTACTGCTGTGTGCGCATTGCTGCGCTTATAATGTGATGAAGTAATAGTTTATCAAAATGTTAAGCTAAATGTTCTGATCTGTTGCATCAGCTTCATTGCTTTTAAAAGTTTTTTTGATGTACTGGTTGTATGAATTTGGAATCTATCGTCCCACAACTGTCCCAGATTCTGTTTGGAAGATTTATTTCTAGCACAGAATGACAAGCTGACCAATAGAATAGGTTGATAGTAGGTTGACATAGTCTCGTGCTTTTGCTGTTTGTTACTCATCCTGTTGGCTGAGGAAAAGTAAACGTGAACAGTTCTTCTACGTGCACCTCGGAATTCCATAAGAACGACGTGCACCGTTGCATCCCGATGTGTCTGTCTTCACTTGTACTTCGAGGCTGCGAGGCCTGTGATAAGGACCCGATCACCTGACAGGCATTGGCTATTAAGAATTGAGATACCTGAGAGTAATAGGAATTATAATTATTATATTTCAGCCCAGGGGGGCACAACGCCCACACAAGGGGGCCGCAGGGAAATTCGAGGCCTGCTGTACACTAAATATACAGTATTAAAGACAGAGGTAATACGGCAAGGTTATAAAGGATATCCAAAGTGAAGACAAACATAGTACCTTGGTTCTCCTCGTTCTTGAACACCCTGAAGAGGCGGGTGGCCATGAAGCCAAACTCCCTCTCACAGGCATCAGACAGGGTGGCTATCATCTCTGCCAGGCTGGTCTCCCCTCCCACACTGGACAGACGGTTGTAGTCTGTGAACAAGAACCTGACACACACACACACACACACAGGCAAGGTTTCTAGAATATACTTTTTCTATTGAAGGTCGTTCACGTCAAGATATGTATGCGTGTGTAATACCTGACAGGCAGGGCACGGGTAGTCTGCTCTGGCAGCTCGGGGGCGTTGACAAACATGAGTTTGAGAAGCAGCTCCAGGTAGCCCACCTGGCGGGCCAGACGGGTGCTGAGGACCCACGCCCAGTTCCAGTTCTCCCCCTCACGACGACCCCCGAAGTACACCAACACTGCAGGGAGTGAGAGAAAAGAATACATCACATTTCTGATTGACCATCAGACTTTCCCCTACCTATGATGACATCCAGTGGGTAGAACGTGAAAAATGCAGTTGCATGTAGCAAAACGCTGTAAGATCGCTGGAAACGTAGACCCAAGGCGCCCTCTAGTGATGTAATACATGCAACTCTCCTTAACTGCAGGAAACCCCAGGCCCAGAGTTTTTTGTTTACCCATTTCATTCTCCTCCATCCCGTTCTACTCTATTCTAGTGTTCCTCACCAAAGAAGACGTAGAGCAGGGTGAGGAGGCTGAGGGAGACAGCGATGGCCAGGCGGGGGTCGACGGTGAAGCCCAGGACCAGAGCTACAGAACCACACAGCAGCAGGGACAGGAACACCACCAGCCACGAGAACTGGAACAGAGGCTCAATCTGCTGGCCTGCAAATGTCTTCATCTCATCTGGAGGAGAGAGAGGTGATACAAAAATAATAGGCAAGTGAAAATGAGTAGGACCTAGCGGTTCCTGCCTTACACAGGAAACTACAAATGAGGCACTAAGGCAGACAGCCTGGTAATGAGAAAAAGGAAGCTCATTTTACAGAGCTTATGTACAGAACATGACTAAAATGGGCTGACATATTCACTTTTAGATTCATATTGCTGTTGTTTATTGAGAGGTTAAAAGCCTAATTATTTTTAAATGAGAGCCGTGGGACACTAGCAAAAGAACAGCCCTAGTGATATTCCTCTCTTACCCTCCAGCTTCTTGAGCAGGAAGGACTTGCCGCTGCCCCACTGGGCGTACAGGCCCACACAGATAGGAGGCTGCATGGTGGGCTCACTGAGGATGTCTGCCAGGGCACTGCTGTACAGGTCATACCCCAGCATGTCACCGTCAGACTCAGAGGGAGACAGGTGCTCTGAGAGACAGGGGGAGAGGGAGAGAGAGGGGAGAGTGTGAGTGGTCATCACTTGAGAAATACAGCAATACTTCCAAATCTAATTTCCTAAACAAGATTGAAAGAGCTAAAAGTAATGATTCATATTAAAAGATGTTTTAAATAATACCAGTTGGGTATTACAATTTCATTCATAATAACAGGCTAAAATACAACCCTAGAGTACTCTTGTGCACTATATGCATGTCTATGTGATTTGAGTATTATGTCTCACTGGCTCCAAAGATCTGAGTGAGGATGCTCTTCTGGTGGGTGCAGTCGATGTTGTAGGGCGTCTCGCCGGCTTTATTGGGGCGGTAGAGCAGGCGGCCATCTTTAGGGTTCCTCAGGAGGAGCTCAGCCAGCTTGCGGCTCCGCCCTCTGATGGCAATGTGAAGGGCCGTGTCGCCTTTCTGGACAGGAGAAGAGAGAGATGATTAAAGTAGAGTAAAGTAAGGTAGAAGAATCGGATTGCACAATGTGGATATATATTTGGCGGTCACACGTCAGACACTGGCTCGAATACAGAAGCTGTGGTGATATTCTAAAGACATATGCTAGGCTCTATATGTCGTGTTTGTACAGTACCTTGTCCACAGCAGCCACCTTGGCCCCTCTGTCCAGGAGCAGCTCCACTATATCAATTTTCCTCATCTTGGTGGCTTTGATCAAAGGGGTCTCTGCATCCTGAAACACAGATCACCATCATCTCAGACCAAGAACAGTGATTGGTGAGAATAGAAGCAAGCAAATGAACATTTGCAACACTAATCACACTCGTTTTTAAAACCGTCACAACTTTATCACAATGTTGATGTTGACAAGAGAGGAATTTGTCACAGTGCTATAAAATGACTGTTCATTTATTTACAGCAGCTGTGGCTGTTCCTTACCTTGGTGCAGCTCTCAGTGTCCGGGTTGCACTGGAGGATGTCTCTCACCATGGTGGCGTTCCCTTTCTCCACTGCCCAGTAGAGGGCAGTCTTACTATCCTGTTTTACACGGTTGAGAACAGGGTCATATTCATTAGGCACCAAACGGAAGAAACCTGACAGAAACAGGGAGGGACTACCTGAACATATCCAATAAGAAACGCTTGTTTTTGTTTTCCGTTGTAAAACATTTTGCTACGGTGTGCCCTAATAAATTGGCATGATGATAGACCAGAGATGTTAAAGGTCCAATGCAGCGGTTTTTTATCTCAATATCAAATCATTTCTGGGTAACAATTAAGTACCTTACTGTGATTGTTTTAATTGAAAAAAAATTGTCAAAAAGAAACAAAAATAGTTTCTTAGCAATGAGCAAATTCCCAAGCAAGAATTTTGCTGGGACTGTCTGAGTGGGGAGGGGACTCCTACCTGTCCCTTGACGTCAATGTCGGCATATTTGTTTAGAAGTGCTCTGACAATCTCCACATGTCCCCCTCGCACTGCTCCAATCAGCACTGTCTCCCCACTCTGTGACACACAAAATAAACATCACAGGCTTTCTATACAGAGAACACAAACTCAATCACCACACAACAGAAAAGATGGGTTATACTGCAGAGGAGCGGACGATACGTGCTACCATCAGCACATTTATCCATATAGCATGACCATTATCATTCAGGTTGATGTAATCCTGTCTGGACTCTACTGTTTATTGTCAGAATTATCAGGGCAATATTTCAGCTCATCTTTAGAGGTTGGTGATGGTCATCTACCCTGTCTGGTATGTTGACGTAGGTGCCAGCGTCCAGCAGGTCCTGGACTATCTCAGTGTAGCCTTCCTTGGCAGCGATCATCAGGGCCGTGTTGCCGTCCTTGTCTGTCATGTTGACGTTGGGGTTCCTCTTCAGAAGCTCCTTCACCACCTCATTGAAACCACCCCGCACAGCCACGATCAGAGCTGTCATGGAATTCTGATAGAGGGAGATAAACAGTCAGGTTTTTGTCATTTCACCATAGTGTTTCCTTTCATGGATGGCAGCTAAAGCCTATTTCTTCACGATGAACGGGAATGAATGGATATCTATACGGACAAGGCTCTGACTCGTCAGATAAGGCCTTATTTTAAAGAGTGTGTAGTCAAACGTATGACAAAAACCTCTGACAATGCATTTGTGAATAATCATACATTTCCCCCCCCCCCCCCCAAGACAAAATAGATAAATACATTTTAGAGTGAACCGACGCTTGCTTGAGCCCATTGTGTGTGTGATCCGCTCAGGCCTTGTGCAATGAGGTTTTAACGAGAGTGGGGAGGTCCACTTACCGCTCCCTCCTGGTCCACATCGGCCCCGTTGACCAGCAGGTGTATCACACTGTCATAGTGGCCCTTCCTGGCTGCCCAGATCAACGGGGTAGTGCCATACTGAGAACAGGGGAGGGGAGAAAAGAAGAAAGAGACAGCGTTGATGACTATTGAAACACCGAATGTAGGGTCATTTTTTAAAATCATTACTTTTCTGGCATTTTTATAGAAGACAAATTGAACACAGGACCAGTGGTGAGTGCTTACCTTGTCAGAGCAGTTGACTTTAGCTCCGTGGTGAATCAGGAGATGCACTATATCAGCATGGCCTCGTCCAGCCGCCCAGATAATGGGGTAGACGCTGTACTGTAAGGACAGGCATTAGCATATTTAACTCATTCTGAAATACACAAATGATTGACCTAATGACAGTATATTCTTTAATTTGAGAATGAATACAAGGTCTAAAGCTCTTTAGATAGGAATAGTAGCAGTGTACCTGGCCAGTGATGTTGGGGCAAGCTCCTTTCTCCAGCAGCAGCTGGGTAACCTCCCCACGACCCTTATAGGAAGCCCACATGAGGGCACTCCATCCCCCCTGTACAGTAAACCACACAGGCGCACACACACACTTTAAATGGGAAGTGGTGACATGTATAGTTAGTGGCTATTGCCACAATTCCCACAGTGCCAGGGAGAGGTAGAGCAGTCATCTTCTGTATGATGTCATGATGTCATAGAGCACGACATGCACATAGCCAAACAGTGGGTTTAATCCTGTTATTAGTACAGACAGGCTGGCACCAGGGTGGCTTAAGGCGTCAGCATGCTTCAGTTCGGCTGGCGCCTAAGAGGTTTGGAACACGAGTCTGCTCGCATACTCCCTTAAAAGATCTTCGCTAGAAAAATTACCCCCAAAAAATGAAAATGTATGTCCATTTTGAGACACCGTAGCCGGTATGCACTTCCTCAAAATAGTCCGAATGAATCCAAGATTACTCAATAAATCTGTATTAAATTTTTATGTTTTTGCCGAGGAGATTTTCCATCTGACTAAGATGTTTGGTGCAATAATTCTCAAGTGAAAAAATATGCAAGAGGATGAGTCATCTCTCGTTGAATGACAGGCACTTCATTGAAGAATCCTACTGTTGACCAGTCGCCGACGTCGGCTAGCGACTTTGGCTTCCCCCGAGAAAAAAATATTGAACAGCCGAAAAATCTCTTGCCGAAGTCCAAAACGTACTAACAAAAAATAGCCACATAATGTCACAAAAAGTCGTCATAACATATGCAGAAACTGTTCCGAACTGACACGCAACACAGCCATGATTGATTGCCTGACTCACCTTACACTAGAACCAGTCCACTGACTTCAAAATATGAAATGGAAAAAGCACATTTCAGAAGGCAAAAGCTTTGGTCATGACACTCACAATGAACAAACACTGTAATTAGTCTTTTCTACATGATCTTTACCCCTCCGGGAAACATGCAGAAGTGCAAAAACAAGGCATTTTGAATAACCTAAACTAAACTGTGAATATACACAGAGCTGCAGATAGATAGGATGTGAAGTAGGCTTCTGCCACTGAGAGGTTTGTATTACAGATATTAACCATATCCCAGGTTAATGTACTCCGGACATCCAGAGCTCAGTAAATGCAATTATTACAAAATGGAAGAGATTATATTGGAGGTAATGGAATCGCATCCCAAGCTAATGGATAAATCACTTCAAAGCAGCCTGGAATGGATTGCAGTCAGACAAGACAGTAGAGGAAGAATATGAATAGACTCTTTCTACTGTGTGTGTGTGTGTGTGTGTTGGGTATTGTGACAGCAAGGAAAATATGAATTTTAGTGCAAATGGACCAATAAAGCAAGTATTGTACTGTATTGTAGCTCTCATACGAAATACCCAATGGCCACCATCAATGACTGCTGTGCCAGAGTTGTAGGTGACCTTTATTCACCCCAGAAGGTTGAACGCTTTTGAAAACGCATCCAGATAAGACGGTCCAATCTAAAATAATCCCCCTTTCATCTTTTTGTTTTGTCGTTTATCCTCACTTTTTCAATCAAACTAGTCCTTCGAGAGAAATGTTACACACAGGTACAAAAGCTTTACTTCATGTTGCCCAGTGTTTACTTTAGTGTCCACTCTGCAATGTCCTTGCCCAATACCCTGTACCCAGTGCCCACCCTCCTCTCTCACCATGTCCCGGTGCTCCAGGCTGGCATTGTTGGCCAGCAGCTCCTTCACCACCTCCACATGGCCCTCCTTAGCCGCTGAGATAAGTGCCGTCCAGCAGTCCTGTTGACGGGCAGAACACAGGGGTTACACTTGGTCACCACGGAAACTCCAATCATGTCGCCGTGGACCACCACCAATCAGAGGGCTGCCGGTCTGTATTAGTCCGCTCCACAGTGCTGTACCTACCAGCTGGTCGTACCAGGTGCTCATGGACGCGGGGTGGAGGTGACAGAGAAAGCGCGTCAGTTAGAGAACAGAGAGCAAAGGAGAGATAGAGAGAGACGCGGTGTCCAGGTCTGGTCCGTCTCACTCAGTCTGGTGTAGTGAGAGTCGGAGTGTGTGTCTATGAGGTTTAGTAAGAGGTTGAGGCTGGGTGTGTTGATGGAGACAGCAGCTCTACACCCTGTAATTTACTTTAACAGAGGCCTGAGGCATTCTACAGGTGCTCATTATGGGGCTCTGTGTTAACCCACAGTGTGGTGAGTTCAGCATGCTGGACACTAAGGGCTTATCGGGCAGTGGAGACCAAATGTTAACTTTGTGCGGTAATGTATTCTGTTGGCATCATGGTGCATTTTAGGGTTGGACAATGGTTTTTACTATGTACCTTGAGCGACCGAAATATTATGTGTTCCCAGCAGACTTATTCTCCCTGTCCTGAGCATAGGTGTGTGTGGTTGTGGTTGGAAAAGTCCTAGGTCTAAAACTCATGTGACAGCAACCCTCAAACCCATTGTCTAGCTACCATTTGTTTTAAGTGTGGTGTGTGTGTGTGTGTACCACGTCGTCCAGGTTGACGTTGGCTCCTCTCCTGATGAGCTCCTGGACTATCTCTATGCTGCCCTGCTCCGATGCCACTATCAGAGAAGTCTGACCATTCTGAAGGGGGGAGAGAGAGACAGAGACAGAGACAGAGAGACGGTCACTAATCACATAAGAGTTACCTGAGCACTGATTTAATTGGACCATCACTTTTATAGCAAAATCTGGCTAAACAAATTAGCCTAGTACTTATTTAGATGTTTATGTTAACTCTCATTTGTATGTTTACTGTGTTACATGCAATGCCTAGTATCCAGTGGTCATTGACTCACCTCGCTCCTGCTGTCCACCTCTTTGAACTTGTCCAGGTGGGCTTTTATGGCCGGCACGTTGTCCTCCTCAACGTAGCTGAACAGGCTCTGGATGGCCAGAGTGGTCATCTTCAGCGAGGTGGTGGTGTCCATGACTACGCCTCACCACCGTGACTAGGACACACAAAGAGGGGTTATTAGCCTATGTACACATAAACCTGGCACAGTCAAAGCTGGCTGGACATATTTGAAGCACATTGTCATAAGGACAACACAACACATTAATAAGCCATTGGCTAGAAAGCACCTTCATACATGAGTCAACAACCACAAGTTGATGTTTTAGTTAAATTGTCAGTCAAAATCACAGAAGGTTGGTGGCACCTTAATTAGTGAGGATTCGCTCGTGGGTAATGGCTGGAGTTGAATAGGTTGAACGGTATAAAATACATCAAACATGGTTTCCATGGTTTCCATGTGTTTGATGCCATTCCATTTGTGCTGTTCCAGATATTATTATGAGCCGTCTTCCCCTCAGCAGCCTCCACTGGTCAAAATGCTTCTAAATGTGTTATGGATGTGTTACTGACATGCCTAGTTAAATAAAATAAATACATGGATTATGACTGTAAATAGGCCCTAAGCCAAGCAGTACAAATAAAGGGAATGTTTGTTGTCCACTCACTGTTTTCTGTTTCAAAAGGATGGTATTTCTTTGAGCTATGAAATGCTATCAGAAGTTCAACTTGGTAGAAGCAAACAGTGAGCAGTGCAGACAGAGGGCATTCGGAAAGTATTCAGACCCCTTCCCTTTTTCCACATTTTCTTACGTTACAGCCTTATTTCCCTCATCAATCTACACGCAATACCCCATAATGGACAAAGCAAAAACAGGTTTAGAAATTTTTGCAAATTTATAAAAAAATATATTTAAAAAATACCTTATTTACATAAGTATTCAGACCCTCTGCTATGAGACTTGAAATGTGGAACTACCAAGACTCTTCCTAGAGCTGGCCGCTCGGCCAAACTGAGCAATCGGGGAAGAAGGGCCTTGGTCAGGGAGGTGACCAAGAACCCAATGGTCACTGACAGAGCTCCTCTGTGGAGATGGGAGAACCTTCCAGAAGGACAACCATCTCTGCAGCACTCCACCAATCAGGCCTTTATGGTAGAGTGGCCAGACGGAAGCACTCCTCGTAAAAGGCACATGACAGCCCGCTTGGAGTTTGACAAAAGGCACCTAAATGACTCTCAGACCTTGAGAAACATTTAATCTGATTAAATCAAGATTGAACTCTTTGACTCTTTGGCCTGAATGCCAAGCGTCACATCTGGAAGAAATCTGCCACCATCCCTACGGTGAAGCATGGCCCAGCGCCGCCCGGGTTAGGCCAGGGTAGGCTGTCATTGTAAATAAGAATTTGTTCTTAACTGACTTGCCTAGTTAAATAAAGGTTAAATAAAATAAATACAAATAAAATAAATGGTTGTGGTAGCATCATGCTGGGGGGATGTTTTTCAGCGGCTGAGACTGGGAGACTAGTAAGGATCTAGGGAAAGATGAACTGAGCACAGTACAGAGATCCTTGATAAAAACCTGGTCCAGAGCACTCAGGACCTCAGACTGGGGGCGAAGCTTCACCTTCCAACAGGACAACGACCCTAATCACACAGCCAAGACAACGCATGAGTGGCTTCGAGACAGGTCTCTGAATGTCCTTGAGTGGCCCAGCCAGAGCCCAGACTTGAACCCGATCGAACATCTCTGGAGAGACCTGAAAGTAGCTGTGCAGCGATACTCCGCATCCAACCTGACAGAGCTTCATAGGATCTGCAGAGAATGGAAGAAAAATCGCTGCCAAAGGTGCTTCAACAAAAGTACTGAGTAAAGGGTCTGAATACTTATGTAAATGTGATATTTCACTTTCATCTTTTTTTATAAATTTTGAAAAATTTCAAAACTTGTTTTTGCTTTGTCATTATGGGGTATTGTGTATAGATTGATGAGGGGGGGAAAGTATTTAATCCATTTTAGAATGACTAACTAAAAAGTCAAGGGGTCTGAATACACTTGCATTTCATACAGGCCTAATAAGTATGGCAGAGGACATGAGACTGGACAGCAACTATAATAATAACAGTTAGAGATGGGCATGGGTATTCAAGTACTCAAACGAACTGTCAACTTGATCTTTAACCAGATATCTTTTTTTCCATACTTTAAAACTATTTGCTTTAAATTTTGTCTTGAAGAACACTTACATTTTATTTGGACTCTAGTGTTCTATTTGTGCATGTGCATTTGCGAGACAGAACAAAAAAGAAACCATGCCAAGCATCACACGGTTTTTCTCCCAAAATTCCCTTGTCCCATCTGTGTCTAACTCGCTCAATTGCGTTCTGACCACTCCCTCTACACACATGCTGAGTGTACGCACAAGCTCTGTAGGCCTATCAAAACTAACTGATGGTTTACACAAGCTACATTTATTGTATTATCACATATTCAAAATGGACTGGTTGACTGAAGTAGGGAAATATGTGTTCCAATACTAAACTGCAGTTTTGGAATAATTGCGTCTGGTCTATTTTTTTTTCTCGCTTAGGCCAATTTACGTTTGTCACTAGTTACCACATGCACAAAGTCAAAATTGGCTATATCGCCCAAATTCATGAAAAAAAAAGCTTTTTGTTCTTAATTTAAGGTTAGCAGTGTGGTTAAGGGTTAGGTATAAAATCTGATTCTATGAAGATAACTTGTATAAATAGCTGGGATGTATGACTTTGTGGCTGTGGTAACTACTGACAACCCTACTTTGCGAACTGCTAGTGCCATTCAGAATTGGTACGCCATAACCTCCCTAAACATACAGGTTCCACACTGAAAATATGCAAAAACGTACGTTTGTCTTCATCAAAGAGTGTATTTTAATCAGAATCATTAAGCCTAGGCCTACTCACCAGAGTAATTCATCCCCGTGCAATGTTCAATGTGGAATTGTTCATCCATTTAGAAAATTCCAAAGAACAGGCAGAATAAATAAGACCGATTTTGGTTTGTAACCCTGAAAAAAATAGTCTTTCAAATTATCACGCCTTTTATTTATTTATTTTACCTTTATTTAACTAGGCAAGTCAGTTAGGAACTCTTATTTTCAATGACGGCCTAGGAACAGTGGGTTAACTGCCTGTTCAGAGGCAGAACGACAGATTTGTACCTTGTCAGCTCGGAGATTTGAACTTGCAACCTTTTGGTTACTAGACCAACGCTCTAGTTACTAATCCACTAGGCTACCCTGCCGCACCACTCCTAGAGAATAACTGTTCCAGGCGCAGGATGCACATCAGGTTAACGATATAATATTTGAATCTTAAATGGCACTTTTTTATTGACTGAATATATGAAATTACATGTTGCGTTTATATTTTTGTTCAGTGTGAAGTGTTGATCCCACCTGTCATGAGCTAAAATAACAGACCACAGACATTTTCCATATGCTAAATAAGCAAATTTTGAAAAGTATTTATTTATTTATTTTACCAGTTTTTCTCCCCAATTTCGTGATATCCAATTGGTAGTTACGGTCTTGTCCCATCGCTGCAACTCCCGTACGGACTCAGGAGAGGTGAAGGTCAAGAGCCCTGTGTCCTCCAAAACAAGACCCTGCCAAGCGGTGCTGCTTCTTGACACAATGCTCGCTTAACCCGGAAGCCAGCCGCACCAATGTGTCAGAGAAAACACTGTCCAACTGGCGACCGTGTCAGCGTGCATGCGCCTGGCCTACCAGGATTCGCTAGAGCCCAATAGGACAAGGACATCTCTGTTAGTGAGCATTTCTCCTTTGCCAAGATAATCCATCGACCTGACAGGTGTGGCATATCAAGGAACTGATTAAACAGCATGATCAAGGCCTTCCAAATGGTGCAGTGGTCTAAGGCACTGCATCGCAGTGCTAGCTGTGCCACTAGAGATTCTGGGTTTGAGTCCAGGCTCTCTCACGACCGGGAGACCCATGGGGCGGCGCACAATTGGCCCAACGTCGTCCGGGTTAGGGGAGGGTTTGGCCGGCAGGGATGTCCTTGTCCCATCGCGCACCAGCGGCTCCTGTGGCGGGCCGAGCGCAGTGCACGCTGACATGGTCGCCAGGTGTACAGTGTTTCTTCAGACACATTGGTGCGGCTGGCTTCCGGGTTAGGTGGGCATTGTGTCAAGAAGCGGTGCGGCTCGGTTGGGTTGTGTTTCGGAGGACGCACGGCTCTCGACCTTTGCCTCTCCCGAGTCTGTACGGGAGTTGCAGCGATGAGACAAGACTAACTACCAATTGGATACCACGAAATTGGGGAGAAAAAGGAGTAATAAAAAATAAATAAACAGCATGATCATTACACAGGTACACACCTTGTTCTGGGGACAATGAAAGGCCACTCTAAAGTGTGCAGTTGTGTCACACAACATAATGCCATAGTTGTTTTGAGGGAGCGTGCAATTGGCATGCTGACTGCAGGAATGTCCACCAGAGCAGTTGCCAGTGAATTGAATGTTCATTTCTCTACTATAAGCCTCCTCCAACGTCTTTTTAGAGAATTTGGCAGTACGTCCAACTGGCCTCACAACCGCAGACCACGTGTAACCACGCCATTCTAGGACCTCCCCATCCGGCTTCTTCACCTGCGGGATGGTCTGAGAAGAGCCACCCGGACAGCTGATGAAACGGTGGGAACCGTCTCAGGGAAGTTCATCTGCGTGCTCATCGTCCTCACCAGGGTCTTGACCAGACTGCAGTTCAACATCGTAACTGACTTCAGGGAGCAAATGCTCACCTTCGATGTCCACTGGCACGCTAGAGAAGTGTGCTCTTCACGCTCCCTCAAAACTTGAGACAACTGTGGCATTGTGTTGTGAGACACAACCGCACATTTTAGAGTGGCCTTATATTGTTTAAATAGCTTCTTGATAGGCTTTTTGTGCGTATGGAAAATTTCAGAGATTTTTTTTATTTCAGCTCATGAAACATGCGACCAACACTTCACACGTTACGTTTCTATTTTTGTTCAGTATAGATAAATGCGCAACAACAACAAAAATCCGGTGGGTGCCTTTAGTTCCAAAAATCTTTTCTATTTTCATTCGAGTACTCTATAAAAAATAAAACATGTGAGTACTCAAAAAACAGTCAAAAAAAAATGAAATGGCCATCCCTAATAACAGTAGGCTATGCCCCCATTACCCTGTCCCTGAAGCAAAGATGTTGAACCCATTCATGCTTCTGACAATCTGAACTAATTAGGAATTACAGTATGTCTTCCAGATCTAGTAGAGGAATAATGAGAGCAAAGCAGTCACAGTTCGACTATAAGACAAAACAATACAGCCCAATACAATAATGAGATGAGCTCCATCATTGAAGGCAAAGAAAAGGCCCAAAGTCTACTTAATTGGCAATTATGGACATACACAGCACTCCAATTTCTGCTGCTTAGGCTAGACTGTCAGGATGTGCTGTGCCTTCTTAACTTTGTCTATTGGACAAGGGCAGGGTCTCGGCCTAAAATGCCAATTTCCTTTTACTATCAGCGATTCTAATCGTCCAGTGCTTCAGTCTGAGGCAAAGGGATTGTAGTTGATCATTAGGCCTTAGCCTACATAGCATGATTTAGTTGAAAAATACTCAAACAAATGAGATGGGGAAACCTTTCAAGGATTGGCTAAGTGGAGACCGATTGTTGTGCCGTCTACTTGCAGAATTATGCGGTATGCCCAATGACAAAACAATCTGAAATGTGCCTAATTTTATGCAAAATTATGAATTTCACCCAATGGCAACACTTAAGACAAAAAGAGCTGGAAACGCCTTCATTAGCAACACAGCCTGAAAATGTATGCCTAAACAAATATAATGATTTAGCCTATAAAACTTGAATGAATAATTTTATTAGCCTATACATAATATATTAACATCAGCAAAAAGCTATTTTGATCGTTAAGATAGGTCTTAATTATTCTTCATTATCATAAATCCATAAAAATGTGTAATAAAAAAATTCAACACTACCTGTAATATGATAAGAAAGAAAGAAGCATATAAGCATGTAAGAAAGAAGCATATTTTGAAAACGGGTGGCTTCATCAGTCTGTCACCAAACAGCAGATTAAGCACATAGACAGATTGAATAGATACATCTGATTCAATCTCAATTCTCTGCCTTTAGGCCGACATAGGCTAAATCTAAGAAAGTATGGTAAGGCTAGCAGATAACAGGCTTTGTTAAAACAAAATAGGTCTATGATTTATTTTCTCTCATATCAGATTATTCATACACACAACTGAACAGAGCCTTTGTTTACAGTTGAGGCAACATGAACCTGCTGACACACCCTCATGTGTATCAGAGGCAGCACAGCCGCTATCAGCACAAAAGAATGGACAATGAGTGACCAGGCAACAATCAATGAAACCTCAAGGATTCTCTGCACAGAGTATTGATTGAGGGGGTTGAAAACTTCACCTCATCCCCCACCGCTGCAAAACAGAAACCAACAAAATACCAACAAAGAAACACCAAGAAATAGAAGATAAGTAGACTAAATAGCCTTCATTTTATACAGGCCTCACAAATAGCAATGAGCAAAGTCAAATAACTAACAAAGAACTGAGGGGCTTACCTTTTATGGAAAATGTCAATTTGACTGCACTGAATGGCAATGGCTGTTCTTCAATTACTATCCCTCACCCACACTGACTGAGTATCAACAAGCGCTGCCTAGGCTCCACATCCCTCCCTGACTATCATGAATAATGGATGAGCAGGCAGAGCCATGCCCCATCCCCTCTCTAACACAATAGAGACACACGGAAACATGACCATACATGACATGCTTTACTGTTCCCATCACCAGCGCTGTATGGGTACAGGCTTAAAATGTCAATGTAGATACATTTATGCATAATTGTTTAGTCTAGAAAAAAAAACATTAACATAGATAATGAGAAAGTGTGATGAGCATCCATTGTCACTGAATCCATCCTTTACCAGCTTTAAAAAGTGGATGTCTCAATAATGAAACACGGTCAAATACTAATGAATCAATGCATATTCATTTCTGATGCACATTTACTGAAAAGGTAAAATAAGTTCTAGGTTCAAATACCACAAGAAGGACAAGGTAAAAACTCTATACCCACATGGTTTGGGCAGGCATAAGCTACGGACAATGAACACAATTGCATTTTATAGATGGCAATTTGAATGCAGAGAGATACTGTGATGAGATCCTGAGGCCCATTGTCGTGCCATTCATTAGCCGCAATCACCTCACGTTTCAGCATGATAATGCACTGACCCATGTCGCAAGGATCTGTACCAAATTCTAGGAAGCTGAAAATGTCCCAGTTCTTCCATGGCCTGCATACTCACCAGACATGTCACCCGTTGAGCATGTTTGGGATGCTCTGGATCAACGTGTACGACAGCGTGTTCCAGTTGCCGCCAAAATCCAGGCTCTTCGCACAGCCATTGAATAGGAGTGGGTCAACATTCCACAGGCCACAATCAACAGCCTGATCAACTCTATGCGAAGGAGTTGTGTTGCGCTGCATGAGGCAAATTGTGGTCACACCAGATACTGGCTCGTTTTCTGATCCATGACCCTACTTTTTTTAAGGCATCTGTATTCCCCAGTCATGTGAACTCCATAAATTAGAGCCTAATGGATTCATTTCACTTGACAGATTTTCTTAAATGAACTGTAACTCAGTAAAATCTTTGAAATTGTTTCCTGTTGCGTCTCTATTTTTGTTCAGTGTAGTTCCAAGATCTAGAGCCTAATGGATTCATTTCACTTGACAGATTTTCTTAAATGAACTGTAACTCAGTAAAATCTTTGAAATTGTTTCCTGTTGCGTCTCTATTTTTGTTCAGTGTAGTTCCAAGATCTCTAAATTTAACCAGTCAGCTCGTTATAGCCTGTCTGCCTGTCATGGGGGATGAAAATGCTGACAATATATTTCCATGGAATGTGTTGGTCACAAGGTCTTTTGTTTGGAAGAGCAAAGGGTCAAACAGCTTAGAATGGAAATGTTTCTGAATGCAATAGCCTAGGTACAGAGTTAATGTTTCGTCATTTTGCACCTAGCCTAAATGACCTAAAAGTCCATTGGGACAAGGTGCAACATAGCTTTGACGTAACCAAGAGACTTTTGACACTGTGCTGGCATCAAAGCTAGGTGTAACATAAAAATTATGAATCATAGGCTATAATGGGTGACTAAATATGCCAATTTACAGTAGTTCCATGACATTGCCAGGTCATGACTGACGTGCATGTCATGACGGACTTCTAAAGATAGCCAACTCTTCAGATGTTTCTAATGTAATGAGCAGGTTACTGTCAGTGGTATATGTCAGTACCCAAAAGTAGACCATACATTTTGAATGCTTAGCAGAACAGGAAAATGGTATAACTCACACACTTATCAAGAGAACATCCTTGGTCATCCCTCTGCCTCTGATCTGGCGGACTCACTAAACACACATGCTTTGTTTGTAAATTATGCCTGACTGTTGGAGTGTACCCTGGCGAAAAAACAAGAAAATGGTGCAGTCTGGTTTGCTTTATGTAAGGAATTAGAAATTATTTATACTTTTACTTTTGATACTTAAGTATATTTGAGCAATTACATTTACTTTTGACACTTAAGTATATTTAAAAACATGTACTTTTACTCAAGTAATATTTTACTGGGTGACTTTCACTTGAGTCATTTTCTACTAAGTTATCTTTAAATTTACTCAAGTATGGCAATTGGGTACTTTTCCCACCACTGGTTAGTGTTACAGCTTATTGTACAGTTTATGCACAATAAGCTGTCACAATGTTGCTAGAGGGGATGCCTCTTTCGAATATGAATGTGACATTTATTTTCTCACTCCTACCTAACATATAGTCTAAATGTTGAATAAACTTAATTTGAACTTACTCTACCTGTCCGCTGGTTTCGTCCTTATTCGGCTGGAAATGTGAGACAAAATATTCACAGGAAAGTCATATTAACTGACTTCCAAACGTTGGTCTCTGTGTGCCTTCTTTCCCCCACCGTGGACGGGTCATTATACCCACAAAACCTAGCGGTCACACACGGAAAAGGTTCCAATCTTTTATTTTCCAAGCACTTCCAATTATATACATTTTTGGTGTTGGCTTAACTTGGCGTGACGTTTTGATAACCTTGTAATTTTCTCTCGAACAAGGTGAGTTTTATCAATTTATTCGCCTCAATTTACTCTCAAAAATTCGAAATGTTAATTAGCAACAGAGAAGACTACAAATTCCTGCGGGTCATTTCTAGCCAACACTGTCAGCTACCGTTCACTAGCGCGATCAGATACATTTTTCTGCCTTTCCATGGTGAATCCATGTGCTGTATTGAAATGAATAAAGTGTTCAACTTCTTACGTACCCTGTATCTTTCTTAGCTAGCCACAGACTACACTTTAGCTAGCTAGTTAGTAGATCAAATAATTTTGATTTACTTAGCCTATTATAGATCATTGTCTGTACAGTGTGTCGACTTCGGTATCTATTTCAGACCTTACGGCATTTTTCAAGGACGTGCATTAAAAGGGGAAAATACCACTAAGTCTGGCCATATGGAGAAGTGCAGCTATAGTGATGGGGAAACTTAAAGGTTTGGTGAAGGCCAACATGAGGAATAAAGTTTATCCTGTGTCAGTGAGTGTACCTCTTAAGGATCCACCCCAATTTTAAATTTTCGCCTAAAATGACATACCGAAATCTAACTGCCTGTAGCTCAGAACCTGAAGCAAGGACATGCATATTCTTGATACCATTTGAAAGGAAACACTGAAGTTTGTGGAAATGTGAAATTAATGTAGGAGAATATAACACATTACATCTAGTAAATACAAAGAGAAAAAAACATGTGTATTTATTTTTTTGTACCATCTTTGAAATGCAAGAGAAAGGCCATAATGAATTATTCTAGCCCAGGTGCAATTTAGACTTTGGCCACTGTATAGCAGCAGTGTATGTGCAAAGTTTTAAACTGATCCAATGAACTATTGCATATCTATTCAAAATGTTGTATCAAGACTGGCCAAATGTGCCTAATTGGTTTATTCATAAATGTAAGTTCATAATTGTGCACTCTCCTCAAACAATAGCATGGTATTATTTCACTGTAATAGCTACTGTAAATTGGACAGTGCAGTTAGATTAACAATAATTTAAGCTTTCTGCCCATATCAGATATGCCTATGTCGTGGGAAATGTTCTTGTTACTTACAACCTCATGCTAATCACATTATCCTACTTTAGCGCAACCGTCCCGAGGTCGGGACACCGATCCTGTAGAGGTTTTAAGTTTGAGAATCTTAGCAATACAATGTGTTCCATACAGCTGTCAACATTCTACAAGGAAAGACGATCAATTATATAATCATTAACCAGATTTCCCCAGATGCGACTTAGATGAGTGATAACGCAATTCTAGAATGTTGTCATTGATGAGAATGAATCTAAAAATCTATTGACATTCAGAATGATTGACTTTTAGACATCCAGCCTGTATTGTAGTTGCATAACCAGAGACAAATCTTCAAAGTCACAGTATTTATTTATTCAGAGTGGTACATGCATTCAGTCTTGATTTATAGGATCCTTCACACTGTATGATATGTCAAGTGATAAGATCCCAAGTTAGCAATTGAACGTTTATGGAACAATTGCACTTGTTAAATATTTTACAGCTGTAATGTCAATCAAAATAACTTTATATTGACAAAAAATATAAACGCAACATGTAAAGTGTTGGTCCCCATGTTTCATAGGCTGAAATAATAGATCCCAGAAATGTTCCATATACACAAAATGTGTACAAATGTGTCTACAACCCTGTTGGTGAGCATTTCTCCTTTGCCAATATAATCCATCCACCTGACAGGTGTGGCATATCAAGAAGCTGATAAAATGGCATGATCATTACACAGCTGCACCTTATGCTGGGGACAATAAAAGTCCACTTTAAAGTGTGCAGTTGTGTCACACAACACAATGCCACAGATGTCCCAAGTTTTGAGGGAGCATGCAATTGGCATGCTGACTGCAGGAATGTCCACCAGAGTTGTTGCCAGAGAATTGAATGTTAACTTCTCTACGATATGCCGCCTCCAACTTTGTAAGATAATTTGGCAGTACATCCAACCGGCCTCACATCCGCAGACAATGTGTAACCAGGACAGCCCAGGACCTCCACTTCCAGCTTCTTCACCTGCGGGATCGTCTGAGACCATGAACATTAAAATTATAAGCCTCAGAACCTCACATTCCAAATGCTGGGATGAAATCTCAAACATTAAGCTTCAAATAATCAAACTGGTGTCACTGGGGACAACACTGTCCACTCTGTGGCATAAACCAGTCAGTAGATTAACATTTACTTATTGCATGTGAATGTGCTTACCTTTCTGCAGCTGATGATACTGAGGAGTATTTCTGTCTGTAATAATGCCCTTTTGTGGAGAAAAACTCATTCTGATTCCCAAGTGGGTGGGCCTATGCCCTCCCAGGCCCACCCAAGGCTGCGCCCCTTCCCAGTCATGTGAAATCCATAGATCAGGGCCTAATGACTTGATTTCAATTAACTGGTTTCCTTATATAGGAACTGTAACTCAGAACTGTTGAAATTGTATTTAGATTTTTGTTCAGTAAATATAGCACATTTCTTACAACAAATGCATTTCAAGGTGTTCAAAGTCATGCATATAGCACTTTCCTCTTGGCAGGTCTCTATAGGTGACCAGGGGATTCTCTCTACCACATGTGAATGCTCCCGTGGAGCGCCTAAGTCCAGCCATGCAACTGCATTGGCTATTTGTTGCGGTTCACAATATCGGCTGTATGGATGTGTAATGTGAGTGGAGGAAGCCACTTTGTGCCCAACCAGATGCAGTCAGTGGAGGACCTTTACCTGGCCCGAAGACTACAAGTCTCTGCCCCTAGAGCCCACAGAGGACGATCTTCAGTGGCTAAGGAACCATCTCTGGGGCAGGTTCAGTGGAATGGCATGTCTGTACCAAACATTTTTTTTTTTAAAGGCACCTGGAGCATGCCGGCATCGTGGCTGGCATGGCGCTGTCGGGTGGAGCAGCAGGATGCTATAGGGCAGGCAACAGTTGGACAGTGCACCAACCCCAACTGGACACCATGAGAGGGAGGTTGACGGACAGAAATGTGGCGCAGCGGTTAGGACCAAGCACGTTACTCCGTCGCTGCTAAAAATAGGTTCTCAGATCACAGTCATTGGATGGGGTGTTGTCTGTAAAGTGGGGCACAGATAACAAAGAGGAGGACATCAAGGCATTCAAAATGGCTACAGGGATGGATGTGCAGGAGTCAGGGCTTTGGGTCACGTATCCTAGGTGCCTCACCAGATGGTCTGGTGGGCACCACAGCAGTGGTGGAGGTCAAGTGTCCCTATGGTGCAAGGGACCTTACCATTGAAAAGGCAGTGAGTGAAGTCGAAGGATTTCTATATCCTGGAGGGTCTTATTGCCTCCGTGAAGACGATCCTTACTGGCACCAGGTCCACTGGATCAGCGTTCTCGTCACGCCTCCTGTCAGTACCTGTTTTCAGGGAAGCCAATGGTCCAATAATATTCCACATATACAGAACAAAAATATAAACGCAACAATTTAAAAAGATTTTACTGAGTTACAGTTCATACAGTCAATTGCAATAAATTAATTATATAATATATAGATTTCACATGACTGGGCAGAGGTGGAGCCATGGGTGGGCCTGGGAAGGACATAGGCCCACTGGGGAGTGGCTCAAAACAACTAGGTGTTTTGAGCCTTGAAAGCTGATTGGTTGAAAGCCATGGTATATCAGATTGTGTAACACGGGAATACAAAAAATATATTTAAGTTGGCAACCAGTTTATAATAGCAATAAGGCACCTCAGGGGTTTGTGATATATGGTCAATATATCACGGCTAGGGGCTATGTCCTCACAGCCCTGGGCCATATGCCACACCTCCTTGGGTCGTATTGCTTAATTGTAGCAGTCAACACAAGTTAAATCGACATCAATTGATGGAAACTGATCAGTAGACTTCGGCTCCGGACTTCGGCTCCGAACTTCTGCTTGTCTCCAGAAAAAACCCTCACCGAAGTCCAAAACGTCACAAAACATAATATATGCACGAACTGTTTCGACTGGGAAGCATGCGGACGCCTTTACAAGCGCTGAAAAATTGCCAAATACTGACCACTATGTCGTGAACAACATCAGTGTGAGGATCAAATCAAACCTCATTTTATTGGTCACATACACATGGTTAGCAGATGTTAATGAGGGTGTAGCGAAATGCTTGTGCTTCTAGTTCCGACCATGCAGTAATATCTCACAAGTAATCTAACAATTTCACAACTTCTACCTTATACACACAAGTGTAAAGGAATGAATAAGAATATGTACATATAAATATATGGATGAGCGATGGCCGAACGGCATAGGCAATAGTGGAATCGCCGGTTCGCGTTCAAAATAAAAGTCCCCTATTGAAACTGATGCAAATTGATACAAATAATGGAATCATGCCAATTGACTAGTTAATGCTAAACATATAAGTTCAACAAAATACCGTTAATTTGACACAGATAAAGTATAGTCAGTTGAAATCGCACTGTGGATGTATTAGACTTCATAATTGCATTGGGGACATAGGCCTAATTATATGCATTGTACAGCCTTACCTATGGATGTTGGGTCCATGAAATGGGGTATCGGCCTACTCAGCGTCACCCACAGATTACAATTCTGACGAGTTTACACAAATATTAGTGTCGTAGCTCTTATTTCGGGACTTCAACTTTTGGAAATACATAGGCCTACTTATATGCACTGTACAGCCTTACTAATTGATTTTGGGTCCATGAACCAGGGTATCGGCCTACTCAGCGAAACCCACAGATTACAAATATTATCGTATCTCTTATTGCGGGACTTCAACTGTTGGAAATCACCTAACTGTTCAGCCGATTGTGTGTATTTAACATTCATCTTGAAATGTACAGCCTTACCTATAGTTGATTAACGCTCAATTCCTTTCTCTCATATCGAGGCGGAGTTGAGTTTGGATAACCGGTCGCGGGTTTTGCTAGCAACAACAGTCACCTTCAGTCAATTCTGAAAACGCTTACCTTACCGCTTGGCCCTTTACAACTGCGGTCCTGAAATTCATACTTTGAACTGTTATTAAATAAAACCACGTAAACTGAGATTCAATTAGCACGTGCGTGCGGATTTGAGCAACACAAACGAGAACTTCGGAGGTTGTATCCTATTTAAAAAAATAAAAATAAAAAAGTAGTATGAATTTCAGCACCCCGCGGAATAACCGCAGTTGTACAGGTAAGCGGTTTCAGAATTGACACTTTTACAAGAATCGACTGATAGTGACTCAATGTTGTTGCTTGCAAATCCCGCGACCAGTTATCAAAACTCAAATTCCAATAAGAACGGGCTGAACGCTCAACTACCTTACCTATGGATATTGGGTCCATGAAATTGAAAGTAAACTGATACCCATTGATCTTGGGTCCATGAAATGGGGTAAGGCAGTCCATTGCAATATGAATGTTCAATAGGCTGAATAGTGAGGTGATTGTCCATAGTTAAAGTACTACAATAAGAGCTACAACGCGAATGAGTGTAAACTCTTCATTTGTGTTCTGAGTAGGCTGATCAACCAGTTCATGGATCCAAGATCCATAGGTAAGGATGTACATAATATACGTATGCTCCAATGCAATTCTAATATATAATTCTAATCCAGATTGCGATAACAGATGTTTGTATTTTGTTGAATGTATATAACATTACAACCTTGTTTAGAACAATTGTGGCATAATTCCATTTTTTTTAATCCGTTTGCAAGTTAATGGGTGATTTATTTTGAAGGCGAATCCCGATTCCACTATTGTTGGTCACGCTAACGTTGTTCACGACAAACACCAAATGACAAAATACAGAGGCTAGCCAGGTAACATGGTTGCTAATCACAAAAACCCAGTTGCTTCTTACCTTTACGATAAATAAACAACGTCCTCTCGTTCAAACTGGATTACCCCGTTTCCTTTTTAATTTTCCAACGTTTAGTTTCTTCACTGTTTTGAAACCACAACAATATTGTACTTAGTGTTTCAGGCAAGCGTTTGTTAGTTCGCTAAGAACAACGTTTGACGATTTGTGAGGGCGTGACGTGGAGAAAAGTTAGCAAAAAAGTTCCAACAGCTGCACCGGTCCTGGCAGTTTCATCGCCTCAAATTTCAAATAGATCTATCATTGTTCAAGACTAGAAATGTGTTGTTCAATACTGGCCTGTCACGTAATCTGGTTTATTGATGTGCCTACATTACAGTGCAAGATAATCGTTCATCGTGGATTGTATGCACAGCTAGGTGGTATAGCCTTACTATGAACCACTGAAAGTGACCTAGAAATGTAATCCGCTGGTTTAATTAGTACTGCCAAGAAACGTACACGGAGTCACGGACACAGTCCAGAATAACTGAAACATTTAGACTAAACAAAAATACATAGGCCTATGTCCCAACTATCACTGACTGTTACAAAAAAAAGCAATATTACCAGAAAGTATAAAAGTGGTCAATGCTTCAGTGTTACCAAATGACAAAAAAAATTAAATGGCAGAATAGACATTCCTCAAACTAGGTCAGTAATTCGAAAGATCCATTTACCAATACATTTTCTTAATCCCAATGAACTGTACATTAAGAATGCTAGCCCAAACGGGAAAACAAGCAGTGCGACATGGAAAGGTCATTTTGTAAACAAAATACAAATACTATTCAGTTGTCAACAACATATGTCTGGATTTTTGGAATAAGAGTAATTCGCCTTATTCAACCGACTGAATAATGATAGCTAATACCCGGGAAAGAACTGGTGAAAGCATTCCAAATATGATCCAAAACTGATATAGCATTCAGAGCCATGTTGACTGACAAGGGATACATTAGGATTATTAGCAGTCGTGTGGGGCATTGATGGTAGATGGAGGGATAAGGCTAATGTGTTCTTACATGTTTTTCCCAAGTCTGCATTTTACCATAGACATGACTAAAACAAATGCTTCCAAGTTGAACAAAGAGATGGATTGAGCGACAGCTATACAGAACCTCTCACACACACACAGTAGAGGATTCTTGTTTGTTTTAGGTTAGGAAATGAGAGGGATCTCATAGACCCAGATTTTAAACAAAGCAAGCCTTTTCATTTCCACTCCGCTTTTGATTAGGTCCAGGCCAGTGACTTCACGCTCGTTTGTCAAGCGCCCTTTTCCAGTGAGCTATAGGGCCAGAGACAGACCCACAGTATATAGCGTGCATCTCAATAGTCCAAAGTGGCTTCATCGCCTTTCCTCCATCTATACCAATTTGAAAGAGTTAGATTAGTGGAAGCTTGGCTGGTAGCCATGGTAGCTAGGGCATCTACCATAGTGCTTTCACCGGTCCTACATTTCCAGACTAGTGAGGATGAAAGGAAGGAGACAAAGAAAGTAATCCATGTTAGACTATTAGGATGCACCCTAAAACAAACCCCTTCCAATAATCCCATATGGATTAAATATGTCTATCCTCGCTAGGACTCCCCATCCCTTTTTTGGCCTCTTCCCCATATAGTACTCCACACTCACATCCCAACCAAAGGTGCAAAAGAAGGCGAGTGAGAAAGCTGGTTTAAAATCTCTGTATTAGTATTTAAAAAATAATTTCCCTTTGACATAAATCAGTTTAAGTACTATTATACAAATCTTTCCATAGGTTTCTTCTTTGACACAAAAATAACCATTATGCTTTCACACACATACAACATATGGGCCATTTATGACATGGCACTTTGGATATATGGAGCCGTTTGCATTGATCTGCTGGTTTGGGGTAGCTTAGTTAAACCAGACTGAATACTACACAAGCTATAGTGAGCGTAGTGTTACGTCTGGTTTCACCAGGCTAGTTTTGGGTGGCCATGCAGTGCAATTATCAACTTGCTGGTAAAGATAGCACACCTTTCCCCTCAGGCATTTACACCTCGACTACAAATACACTTATAGACCACATGAACATTTTAAAAATCACATACACACATTTATGGCAGGAGTACAGTATGCACGTTAGGGAAAGATTACATTTGGAAACTCAAATCTGCTGCATGGTTGTTACTCATTATCACAAAATAAACCCCTAAACTGGTTCATTGGCTCCCATCTTGGTTGTACTACAGTACTTATCCAACTCTTACCAGCTAATGAATGGTGTGTGGTCCAAAATATCAATGCCTGCCTGTGATGGAATGTTCCATACCTCTCCAGAAACAGGGCACTGTGGAACAATCAGGATGTGTAGGTTATGCTCATGGGCTGTCCTCTGCACCACAATTAACCCCCCCCCCCCCCCCCATGGAAGAGTTGGTTGGACCCACCTGATAGAACTCTTGTACACCAGTGTTTTCCACATTATAGTAATGAGAGAACCTCTTGGGTTGTGGCTTATGTCTGGGATCTGGCTTGAAATATTTGTTTTGTTTATTAAGAGTGTCACAAGACAAGCGAGCATACAAGTTAGGGTTCATGATTGGAGCATAAGAATTGTTATGTTTGTTTTCCATTCCAATTATGTCATACGTACAAATAATATTACATACAGTAGGCTTCCTAAATGGCAAATACATATTGCCCAACCTTTAATGTTAAAGGTAATTTATATGAATCTTAAATCAGCTCTATTTGTAGTGTGATAGTAAACGTTACATCCTACAGTATATCCAATTACTCATACAGTAAGGTCAAATAATCTTGGTTAACCCAGAACTAAAATCTTGCATCATTTGGTGTCTGTCCACGAGTGATTAGGTCACAAACAACACCGTTTGTTGAATTTCATTTTGAGGCTATGGATTCAAAAACGAATCTAGGTGGCGATTTCCATTTGAGTTCATAGTGAAACTAGAAGCCTATATGAAGATTTCAAACCAGTTTAACAAAACTGAACTTGTAACTGATGTTAGAGGTAGGCAAGACATATGACCCTAGAGGAAACCTACAGTTTGTAATCAGATACAGGAAACATACAGTTTGTAATCAGATACAGTAGGAAAACAAGGAAGCTACACAGAATTAACCCCATGTCAAAAAAGCCCTTAAAATCAATTACCGTGAATACACTCCCTTTGTAATGAACCCTCTGTAAAGAACGAGTATCATTTCAAAAAAGCAGCAGATACAAAAAAAAGTGACAATCAAAAGAAAAGTGACAGTTATCAAACAATGTTTAGAGGATCCTAAGGCCTGCTTGAAGTTGGCATCTGACAAAAAAGTTATTTCTTTCATATTTTTCTCTCAATTTTCTATTACACCTCTTTTCCTAGTAGAGGTTACATCGTTTTCCTACTCTGACAAAAATCCTCGATACCCATGTCTGACTAGCCTGTATAGCACCCTCTACACTCGAGGTCAAACTGCAACTCCTTCATTTCCCAATGCCACAAGCGCTCCCCCTCCACACAACCTTTCGCACCCTGCAGAATCTGCACCTAGCCTAACTTGTTAGCAGTACATAGAGGTAAGGAAACTTCAGTCAGCTTTGCATTCTTCGGCATTCTGTCATTTAGCATTGCACCATTAGCATCATCGCTAATGTCATTACTATCACTCATTAGATCCTAGCCGTTTAGTGGCCCTCGGATATTCCTCTCGTTACTTCTAATTTCTCCAAAGCATGGTTTGCTGTCGTTCCTCGCTACTGGAAGGTTTGATGGGTTGTTGTTGAACTGAGTTTGTTATTGTCTGTTATTCCGGTGTTCCTGTCAATTTTTTGGTTCTTTGTGGTTTCAAAGAATCGCTGCACTTTGTCTCTGTGCCGGTTTGAGCTCTGAGGTGTGGGGTGGAGGGGCTTCCTCCCGGGTCTCATGTGGCTTTGTGTTTCTGGTTGCAGTTGTTGTCTGTGATGCAGTGGCTGTTGTGGTCTCCGGTCAACCCCCCCTGTAGGCTGTTCTGCTGTTGTTGCTCCTCCTTGGCGCGGAGGTGCCATGGCTTCACTGGAAGGGCTAACACCAGCAGCAGGCATGCTATGTGTATGCAGTAGTACCATGACCTGGCGAGAGAAAATCAATCAGTGAAGTAATCAACCAATCCAATGTCATCTATTCGGTATAGCACTCTTCACAAATGCATTCGTCACGAAACACAAATCCAGGCCTAAGCCGCTGAAAGAGCATGCCGAGGACAGTTTTCTATGTGGCGTAAAGATTCCAGAAGAGTTCGCAAAATGTCATTGTGAATACAAAATAATATGGACTCATTATGGGTCCCAACAAGTTATGCTAGCTAATCCTAATCGGATAGAAAATCCTGAGTTTTATATATCTGCAGTCACAGTGTATTTGTGATTATGGGAACATTATGTCCTCAAGGTCCACTCCTTCCTTCCATTTCAGCAGCCAGCCGTCCCCAAACTCTCCTGTTTAATGACTGGGTTTTATATGCTCCTCACCCTGGCAGATGACACAGAATATTTGCCTCCATTTTACTGGAGTGGCCTGAATGCATAAAAGCCCCTCTTATTTCTCCGTGTGAATCATCCCGGTCATTAAGTGGTCTTGTTAACAGTTGGACACTAAAGGGGAACAGAGCTAATTCTCTGTGCCATGTGCCTGTCTGTGCCGTGCTCATTTGCGTTTTATTGGCCTGCCTTTTTAAACAGGCATTTGTAAAAAATGTCCCATAAAATCTACAGGGGTTTTGAACTTGGTGGTGCTTCCCATGATTCTTAGGACCCAACACAGTATGTGCAACTCACCTTTGTAGTCTACACATGTATTAATAAAAGTTACTGTTTTGAAAATAGGCCTGCATTACATTACAATAGTGCTGGTAGGGCATGTGGAATCAGTAATGTCACTCACCTGTAGAACTTGAGTGACGGCCCAACGGCCAATAGAACGAATGGCACAACCGTGTAGCAGATGGCGACCTGAGTCCCCGCCCACGTGATGACATCGTAGACGCTCTTGTGTGTCGTTGAACCCAGGAAGTACGGTCTGATGTTGTGTCTAAGCTGGAAGTGAGCCAAATGAAGAAATTGTGAATAAATCACATAGCAAACGCCTCACACCATTATGTTGCATAAAGTAAAAACAAAAAAAAACTTGTGGAGAAGATGTGATGGAGGTTAGAGACTAAAAGATAGAGCCATCAGTGAAGGCACCGAAACAAACCCGCTTTCAGACGTAATAGGCACGTTGTAGCCATTATAAACTCCCAACAAGAGGTTTACTGACCCCGTTCTTTATCTTACATGAACAGAAGCAATATACTTCATCATTAGTCCATGACCTGCATTTAGAGTAGCGATATGAATCTCAAAAGTAGAGCTTCGTCTTTCTGAAATTATTTTTTCAGGACATGGCTGAGGTGCGATTCGCTACCGTTCTCACAGGAGGTTTGCACTCATTCACTCCTATTCTCTCACTACAAACCCCGTGGTTTGTACAATAATGCACTGGTCTAACAAACAGGACGCATGGAAACTCCCATACCAGCCCATGCTCACACCAAATCCAATGCTTAAATCAATCCATGAGGGTAAGTGAGTGCAAAGTGCACACTTTCGGAGAGGGAACGGTAAAAAAAAAAAAGTCCCTCTCTAGTTCTGTGTATCATGACATCTTGTGGTAGTGTTATTCCTAGATGTGATGAGAGGGAGAATGGAGCCCGAGTATTGAGGAGAGGTGGAGGTTCTCTCGGGACACTGTCCGCCAAAGGCCTTTCTGTCCTCTAGGACTCTCCTACTGTCACCATGGTGATCCTTCTGTCCATTACCCTGTGATCTCAGGCTCTATCATACTGCTACACACACCCTTGCTCGCGTATTGCTCATGCGTAAGCAGACTCCCACACAACCACTGTGCCATGGGACCTGTAGTTTTATAGTCTCCCGTTAAAATAAGAACAGGGTCACAGCTCAGTCTCCCCGTGTCATCTCTCTGCTGTCTTTACATAATAATAATAGAAGTAAAATGGTGTAATGTTGGTCTGCTTTGGAGCTAATGGTGACTGTGACAAATGCATTGACGAATGAGATGGGGCAACGCCAGCTAAAAGACATCAATTATGTGCTTTTGTAACCTTGCGTGAACCCCCCGTTCACCTCAAACCTGAGGATTTCTGTTTTTGCCAGAGTTAACACCTCGGCTTTAGCTCAAAGGGCTAATGCAGTTTTGAGTTGTACTGACAACCCATGTAATTCTACCTAAAACCCGAGAACTCGTGTTCGCTCCAAGAGATGACACCTAGGGTTTAACCAGTACCTGTAATCTGGTTCAGGTTATTAATCAACCTACCAGGGTGTTTACAAACACTACAGGAACAAGATCAACCACATGTATTGATCACATGTTTACTAATACTGTAGAACTTTGTTCTAAAGCTGTATCCGTACTCATTGGATGCAGTGATCACAATATTGTGGCACCACACTCCAAAAAGCAAGTGCTGCAGGCCCTAGTTTTGTCTTATCTTGATTGTGGTCCAGTGCTTAGAGGAAAGTCCTAGTTAAGCTGCAGCTGGATACTATCACACCTCACCTCTGCTATTATTACTATACAGGACATTATTACATAATGGACACTATCGCTGCAGAAGGCCCAGAACAGAGCGACACGTCTTGCTCTTCATTGTAATCAGAGGGCTGATATAAATACTACAGTCTCTCTTGGTTAAGAGTTGAGGAGAGACTGACTGCATCACTTCTTTATATTAGAAACATTGTGTTGAAAATCCCAAATTGTTTGCAGTCAACTTACACACACACACATTTACCCCACCAGGGGTCTTTTCACAGTCCCTAAATCCAGAACAAATTCAAGAAAGCGTACAGTATTATGTAGAGCCATTATTGCATGGAACGTTCCATCTCATATTGTTCAAATAAACAGTAAACCTGGTTTCAAAAAACAGATAAAGCAACACCTCACGGCACAACGCCTCTCCCCTATTTGACCTAGAGACCAATTTGTAAGTCGCTCTGGATAAGAGCGTCTGCTAAATGACTTAATTGTAAATGTAAATGTAGATAGTTTGTGTGTATGTATTGGTAGTGATATGTAGGCTACTTGTACTTTTTTTTTTTTAAATGTATTTTTATTTATGTAGTTCAGTCCTTGAGCTGTTCTTATCTGTTAATGTTCTGTAATATGTCATGTTTCATGTTTTGTGTGGACCCCAGGAAGAGTAGCTGCTGCTTTAGCAACAGCTAATGGGGATCCTAATAAAATACCAGCTCAAAGAGGTAATGCAGTTGAGGTGTGCAGACAACCCAGATATGATTCCAGGTCAGTAACACCAGCTGTGTTGGCTGTTTACTCACTGCCCGTGCTGCCATGGTCATGCCAATGCCCGTGAGAAAGGTGAGGTAGTACCCGGGGTACACTCCGTGCCACATGGCCGACAGTAGGAAGGTGGCCGCTGTAGGGTTGATGGGACAGCGCTCATAACACACCCTGTTGAAGACAGACATGGTACAGATATAGCATTAGCATCCCCGCTAATGCTAATCACAAGACTAAAATCGCAGCCTGACTGCACATGATGCAGATCTAGCATTAGCACACTAGCCGAAGCTAACAAACTCATTAGCATCCCAACCTGTGTAGAGATAATGGCCCAGACGCAGTGCTAGCAGATTCAGTGCATTATCAGCGTTACTACTGATATAAGCCTACTATCTGTGATTGTACAATCTACAATATACATGACTACTGTTGTGAGATAGTACAGCGTAATCTGGTTTATGATGCATTTTACCTTTTGAGCCAAAGCGCTGTCTGGATATTCCAGTTGTCGAGGAACATCTTGAAACTGGTGGCAAACTGGAAAGAGAGTGATGTTGTTGAAGTAGTGAATGTAGCCTAAATATATTCTACTTCTACAGTACTAGTGAAATGTGAATAAGAAAAAGGCTTACCTCAATGTCCAGTATTCTCAAATTGGATATCAGGTCCCATCTTGGTGTGCCATCTTTGTTGTAGCCATTGAAGCCGAAGCCTGCAGCGTTGTTGATGGCATCAGCTGTCCAATGGGAAAAAACAAACGAAAAGTTACCAGGCAGAATGGCAGAGGCCAACAAAGAATAACAATATCCCTTACTGTCAAGACCATTCTGTTTGACTGTAGTAGGCTCTTTGGGGGTATTGTTCTCCACATTGACACAGGAGGGCAGTGTAACACAACTCAAAAAAGTAGGCCACATTTTTTGTGACTTTAGAAGGGCCACTATCCGAGGCAATGTCACCCTGATTTGTTATATGGGGTGGCTAGCACCCACATAATTCTCCCCCAACAGCCTTCAAATGTCCAAAACTTCTGTCTGTTGTCCATCTTGGCTTACAATTTGAATCCCCACTCCCTGCACCACAAGGCCTTTAGCCTCTTGCCAGGCCATCATTGTAAATAAGAATTTGTTCTTAATTGACCTGCCTAGTTAAATAAAGTAGCATCCACATAATTATCCCCCAACAGCCTTCAAATCCCAAATACTTCCCAGAAAAACATGTTATTTTACTTCACATAATTTTAAAAGTGGCACTCACACAGGGCCCAAATGAAGTAGTACTTGGGCCGGGTGGCCAGCATGGAGAGGTACAGATAGAAGACCTGGAGGATAAAGGGGGTAGAGGCGATGAACTTCTCATCGATGGAGCGCTCCACGGGAAAGATCTTGGACACGGACAGGAAGATGGCCAGGGAGATGGCACACGTACACAGCTTGGAGATCACGTTGTTCTGTGAAGGCGAAACAGATGATTTTAAGACATGAGGTCATGCATGCTTATGACAGTCTTAAGAAGCATTATAACCAGATCATCGATTATACCTGCAAACTAGGGTTACCAAATTTGTATTTTATATCGTAGATATGTGAAGATTTGAACACTATGGCAATAAAACGAAAAAAGTAACCAAATTTTTATGACCGGGTTCACCCACCACATGAGCTTAACGAGTTAACGTCTGAAATATCAGCTTTGGGGGATGTGAGGAACTTAACAGGTATAGGCCTATCCCATAATGTACAACAGCAGGAAATATTGGACGTGTTGCAGCTTTTGTGTTTTGCCGTCTTGAATTGCCAAATTGTCACCTCTGTTCAAGATTAGCCTATAATTCACTTATAAAACGCCAACACTTCAGCGAGGCTAGGCTGTCTGAGAACTCTATATTTAGCACGGCTTGTATTGTGTCCCTTCCCTTTACTGAATATCTGTTATAAGTCTCTCACAGGAACAACTTCACACTCAAACTCTCGAGTGAGATATCAATTATAAATGCCAACGATGTAAGAATAATTGAGAAGCGCTACGAGGGATGAAGTGACACGCGACATTATTTTCTCGAGCCGTCCAGATGTAAAAGCTTATTTGGGTTGTAATTAAACTGTACCATCTTAACGAGGAAACGACACATTATATAGGATTGTAGGTTACGGGATTGATTATCATTGTTGTGGTAGACACACACACAGAGTAAGAGGGCATTTCTCTTCTGCCGTGAAACCAAACGTTATAAGAAAAGACTGAATTCATTGGCGGTTATCATGCAAAATAAGCTCCTTCGTTGACATGCAGGCTGTGAGTTCCTCAGTCTAGTCTGGTAACCTGGTGATAAGACCATCGTGGGGATTAGGAGAGAATAGAACGGTGACTGTCTGGTGGCGTCTCATTGGAACTTTTCAGCATCTGTAGTTGAATTCATTGGAATGAGAGCTGCATTTCTAGACAAAGGGACTGTGGTACTGGTTGTTCTAGGCATGAAAAGCACAGTGTTTCCATTCTGAAATACAAGACGGCATAACTAGGGCCTTGAGTTTTTCCTGGTCAAAGGTCCATGTCACAGTACAGCAGGGACAATGTACATTGTAATATTGTTGTATGGTGGTATTAAACATTTTGTATTGTAGATATGTTGTGGGGTACCAAATGTTATATGATGTACTGTTTTGTGTGTGATGGAAGTGCCTTAATGTGTTTGGACCCCAGGAATAGTAATGGGGATCCCTAATAAATACAAATACACACTTTACCATGACTGTTTGTCCACTATGTACTATGCAAGCCCTAACTCACACTACCAATGATCACCAACTCTTCCTAGAAATATAGGCTGTGCAGGCATTTGCTCCAGTCCAGCACTAAGACAACTAGTTCAACGACACCTAATCCTCAAGCCCAGGTGTGTTAGGACTGGACTAGAACAAAACACAGGACCAGAGTTGAAGACAAATTGACAGCGTATCTATTCTATTCTACTAGGTCCATCCTGGGTAGGGGGAACTCTAACAAAGAGACTGGCGTTGTGGTACCTTGGGCGAGGGCTCCGTATGCTTGTACTTCCCGTTCTCCTTCCCGTTGGCCTCCAGGTGGCGAGGCTGGTAGGCCGTGCCGTCGATGAAGGCCATGTAGTCGTTGTAGGAGCAGGTGGGCCCGGCCAGGATGCCCATGAAGTTACAGTTGTAGCTCAGGTACTCCAGCAGACTGGGCATCTTCCTGGGGGAAGAGGATGAGACAACGAATGAGACGTTAGACAGATGTCGAAGAGAGGCAGCTGTTAGCGTCAAGCGGAGGGTCGTCTCTACCGGCCACGCTAGAAAACGTGGACGCGCTGGACGCCGTTCTCTGAGCACTCTAACCTACCTTCCATCTAACGTTACCCTCGTCTCGTTTCTATCCACGTGTCTTTTAGCACGGTAAGTAGGGCTAACATTACCCCTACCCCGGCTTTGACCCTAGGTTAGAAACAAGTAACACATGCGTCAGCACTTTTGTTGTAGCATGGCCATAGTGAACGCTCATCAAGTAGAGACCTAGTCTTCACTCTGAGGTGACTCAGCAGACACATCCAGTAGGATTGTGAATTCAGAGCATTCGTAGACTTTTGTCAAATGGATGGGTGCGGTGCTTTTAGTTCTAGGAGCCGATTTGTAAAAGGGGCTTTGTTGCGCTGGGCTGCATTTGCGTCTGTCTGGCTCTTTG
The DNA here is from genome assembly GCF_045679555.1 of Salvelinus alpinus. Lineage (NCBI taxonomy): Eukaryota > Metazoa > Chordata > Actinopteri > Salmoniformes > Salmonidae > Salvelinus > Salvelinus alpinus. The sequence continues at coordinate 74,150,465 of NC_092094.1, forward strand.
GAAGGAGTAAGTGAGGCCTTTGCACTTTGCAGGGAATCTGTTGAGTGTGGTGGTGGAGGTACAGCAAGGTTGGGGTTTGTCTCGAGGGTAAGCAGCAAAGTCACAATAACCAAGGTATTTCGGCCAAAGGGTCAGCTAGGTTGCACTGTAGTTGAGGTGTTAGGGGTCACATCAGCAGATGACATGCGTAAAACATATTTTTTAACTCCTAATGTACCTCACAAGACTGAATTGACAATGATATGTAATTTTCTGGTTGTTTTTTTCAAGGATGACTTGCAAAATGTTGTTCAATGTCCTACTAAACTTGCACAGATATTGGTAAAGTAGTGCCAAAACGACTCAGATTAAATTCCTTTCACACAGTAGTTGGTGGTCCCATTGTATAAACTCCTTGGCCTCTGACAGCTTCCTGACTGCAGGGCTCCAAACTGTGACCATTTAGTCACATTTTGCGACCCTAACTTGGCCGAGTTACATTTTTAATTGTTCACACGGCTGCGAGCTGTACATTCTACCTGGTCACCTCAATGAAAATGTCCTATTTTTGGGGGGGGGGGAGAAAACCATGTACTTTGTTAAACAAACTGCATTGTCGTCATGATTCCTGTACTGAAAGTTTCTGCCCTGCCGCTGTGCCTGGCTGCTGTAATGAGCAAGCCTAACACACTCTCTCCCCCACCTCGTGTGCCACTTGTGATTGTATAACATTTCAAAATGTAATTCTGAGGGGGAAAAAAGAACAGCCGTGGAAGAAACTAGTTGTTCATATTAAAGAGAGGATGGTCTCTATTTCTCAACAATCATTAATGAGCTCAAAGCAAACATTTCAAAATACGGAACGTGCGAAATTGAGCATTGGCTATTGCAAGTGCACTAGGCATCATTTGTTTTAGGACATTACATTCATTGTTAGAATAATACATGGCTACTAGCAGTAGGTGTTATATTTAGAGTTCGTGTTCAGTTTCTCCACTTCCTCGGGTGGTGAATTAGCACGAATTGAATTAGGACGATATATATTAGTGCATATAAAGATTGATCTGTATTGAACAAAAAAAACTAAATTCTGGACCCCTATTTTTTACAGTAAAATATAACAGAAATAGCGTAATTGTCAACCCAAAATTCATGACAATCACTGAATTAGGTTGCATATCAAAATATGGGGGGGGGGGGGGGTGGGTGGTCACCAAATCATGGGCTGGTACCACAAATTGAAAAAGTTAGTGGCATCAGTGCCACCAGGTGAAAATGTTAGTCCGGAGCCCTGGTCATAAGGTACGGCTGGGTACCCTTTGGAGCAGGGATACAAACTCCTTCACAGCCCCTGTGACTGTGAGAGGAGCCGTGGGGTGTTTAAGTCATAATAACCGCTCTAATTATCGCTGATACCAAGAGCATTCTGTTCTCAGTAATGTCATGGGAAGAAAATAGAATATCATGAGATTCCTCCGGAGGCAATCATTTCCATCTTATTCTTCTTTAGAAGCAAATATCCTGTTGTGAGCGACATTTTGCATGGAGCCTACAATCTTTTATTGTGTCCAAAGCATTCAATATTCTCACTCAATATTATTATAGAATCAGAGTATAAGTTGAAAAAAAGACCCTTGTTTGTTACAATGGGAGAGAGCAAGGGAGGGAGAGAGAGCGAGGAAGAGAGAGAGAGCGAGGGAGAGAGAGCGAAGGAGCGAGAGCGAGAAAGAAGAGACCCAATAACAGACCCAGAAACAGAACAAATATCACTGGACAACAGAAACAATGTGATATGAGTACTGGCTAGTGGCTACCATAAGCTTTCCCAGTGACCGTATCTGTTTTAATGTTATAATCTGGTGTATATATTTTGTTTTGATGTATTTACAAGAGGACCAAAAAGGAAATACAATTGTGTCACTCTGTGATTTTAAATGCATTGTGTCCACGTGTGGTTGTATTGTGCTTTAAAATTGTCAAATCGAATAAAATAAACATCCCCCAGTAAGCATTTTAATACCGAGCTCATAGCTTTGAGTACGGCAGTAGAACTGTCTAGTCCAGCTGGGAGAGTAAAAACATACCTGGATCACATACCTTACAGCTAGGCATCTCTGACTGGGGGTCAGCTGTTCCTCCTTCCTCGCCAAGCCTATGGGAACACAGAGTGTGGTCACATGAGGGCACCAAACCTTTGACAACTCCTAATACAGTAAGTAAGAAGTGTATGCATTTCAGTTTGACGAAAAAAATATTCTTCACTCAGCAGGTGTTGATTGCAATACAATAGAGTAAAAATTATATATACCGTACCAGTCAAAAGTTTAGACACACCTACTCATTCCAGGGTTTGTCTTTATTTGTACTATTTTCTACATTGACCAGAAGTAGTGCACTGCATAGGAAATAGAGTGCCATTTGGGAGGAAGCCAGTCTTCTCTCCTTTTTTAAGAATATAACCTTTATTTAACTTAGGCAAGTCAGTTAAGAACAAATTCTTATTTACAATGACGGCCTACCGAGGAACAATGTGTTAACTGCCTTGTTCAGGGGCAGAACGACAGATTTTTACCTTGTCAGCAAGGGGATTCGATCCAGCAACGCTCTAACCACTAGGCTACCTGCCGCCCCTACTATATCCCGGGTCGTTTTGTTCCTGAATGCTGATAGCTGTGGTATATACCCCGTATACCAGGGTATGACGGAATATTTATTTGTACTGCTCTATTTGCATTGGTAACCAATTTATAATAGCAATAAGGTACCTCAGGGGTTTGTGATATGGCTAATATTCCATGGCGCTGTGCATAAGAACTGCCCTTAGCCGTGGTATATTGGCCATATACCACATCCCATCGGGCCTTATTGCTTAAAAGTAACAGTCAGTATCTGGTGTGGCCACCAGCTGCATTAAGTACTGCAGTGCGTCTCCTCCTCATGGACTGCACCAGATTTTCCAGTTCTTGCTGTGAGATGTTACCCCACTCTTCCACCAACAAGTTCCCGGACATTTCTGGGGGGGAATGGCCCTAGCCCTCACCCTCCGATCCAACAGGTCCCAGACGTGCTCAATGGGATTGAGATCCAGGCTCTTCGCTGGCCATGGCAGAACACTGACATTCCTGTCTTGCAGGAAATCACACACAGAACGAGCAGTATGGCTGGTGGCATTGTCATGCTGGAGGGTCATGTCAGGATGAGCCTGCAGGAAGGGTACCACGAGGGAGGAGGATGTCTTCCCTGTAACGCACAGCGTTGAGATTACCTGCAATGACAACAAGCTCAGTCCGATGACGCTGTGACACACCGCCCCAGACCATGACGGACCCTCCACATCGATGCTGCTTCAGAGTACAGGCCTCTGTGTAACTCTCATTCCTTTGACGATAAACGCGAATCCGACCATCACCCCTGGTGAGACAAAACCGCGACTCGTGATTGAAGAGCACTTTTTGCCAGTCCTGTCTGGTCCAGCGACGGTGGGTTTGTGCCCATAGGCGACGTTGTTGCCGGTGATGTCTGGTGAGGACCTGCCTTACAACAGGCCTACAAGCCCTCAGTCCAGCCTCTCTCAGCCTATTGCGGACAGTCTGAGCACTGATGGAGGGATTGTGCGTTCCTGGTGTACCTCGGCCAGTTGTTGTTGCCATCATGTACCTGTCCCGCAGGTGTGATGTTCGGATGTACCGATCCTGTGCAGGTGTTACGTGGTCTGCCACTGCGAGGACGATCAGGTGTCCATCCTGTCTCCCTGTAGCGCCGTCTTAGGCGTCTCACAGTACGGACATTGCAATTTATTGCCCTGGCCACATCTGCAGTCCTCATGCCTCCTTGCAGCATGTCTAAGGCACATTCACGCAGATAAGCAGGGACCCTGGGCATCTTTCTGTGTTTTTCAGAGTCAGTAGAAAGGCCTCTTTAGTGTCCTAAGTTTTCATAACTGTGACCTTAATTGCCTACCGACTGTAAGCTGTTAGTGTCTTAACGACTGTTCCACAGGTGCATGTTCATTAATTGTTTATGGTTCATTGAACAAGCATGGGAAACAGGGTTTAAACCCTTTACAATGAAGATTTGTGAAGTTATTTGGATTTTTACGAATTATCTTTGAAATACAGGGTCCTGATACAGGTTCTTTTTTTGCTGAGTTTAACCAAAGAAATAGAATAAACCACACATCTCTGTGTAAATTGATGTGGTAATAGGGTTGCAAAATTCTGCTAACTTTCCCAAAATGTCCCGCTTTTCCAGAAATCCTGAAGGAAGATTCATGGAATTACACTGGAATAAGCAGGAAACCCGGGAATCTTCCAACCAGGATTGGGGAAAGATACCGTAATTCTGCAACCCTATGTGGTAATATAGCCTAGTTTGAGATCAGATCACTTCAGTACAGCAGCTGTAAGCAAGCCTAATTGCTGTGTGCGCCATTGGTTACTCAGCAACATTTAATAATTGGGATAAGTCATATGCAAAACATTTCTTCAGCTACAAATGTGTGCGGCACGGAAAGAGAGGGGGAAAACAGACAAAGAAAAAATGGGAAAACAACCTAGTGCACAGACCCATTGTGGTGATTTGTGCTTTTGTTCTCTTTCCCCTAAAATGTACACGGCCTAAATCAGCTGTGGCCTCAGCCCATCTCCATCAGTCTCAGTCAGAGTGCTACCGGCACTGTTAGTGAGACTGAGGCAGTCTTGAAAACCTGACCCTATGCAACAGCAACTAGGGTCTGGTTTCAATGATGGACCCTTTTGGCATCGAGGGACTACGTCGCGGTCTACGTCGATAAGAAAAGATACCGGGGACTCTCCCAACAAATCACGAGGCACTCATGCCTAACACAGCTGGGGAAAAAACACACACACGCAAATGTAAAGCCTTAAAAAGGGATACTTCGGCATTTTAGCACGGAGGCCCTTTATCTACTTCCCCCATATTCAGATGAACTCGTGGATATCATTTGTATGTGTCTGTGTCCAGTATGACGGAAGTTAGAGGTAGTTCTGTGAGCCAATGCTAACTAGCGTTAGCGCAATTTTTTTTTAATTTCTTTTTTATTTCACCTTTATTTAACCAGGTAGGCTAGTTGAGAACAAGTTCTCATTTGCAACTGCGACCTGGCCAAGATAAAGCATAGCAGTGTGAACAGACAACACAGAGTTACACATGGAGTAAACAATAAACAAGTCAATAACATGGTAGAAAAAAAGAGAATCTATATACAATGTGTGCAAAAGGCATGAGGTAGGCAATAAATCGAATAATTACAATTTAGCAGATTAACACTGGAGTGATAAATCATCAGATGATCATGTGCAAGAAGAGATACTGGTGTGCAAAAGAGCAGAAAAGTAAATAAATAAAAGCAGTATGGGGGGTGAGGTAGGTAAATTGGGTGGGTAGTTTACAGATGGACTATGTACAGCTGCAGCGATCGGTTAGCTGCTCGGATAGCAGATTTTTAAAGTTGTTGAGGGAGATAAGTCTCCAACTTCAGAGATTTTTGCAATTCGTTCCAGTCGCAGGCAGCAGAGAACTGGAAGGAAAGGCGTCCAAATTAGGTTTTAGCTTTAGGGATGATCAGTGAGATACACCTGCTGGAGCGCGTGCTGCGGGTGGGTGTAGCCATCGTGACCAGTGAACTGAGATAAGACGGCACTTTACCTAGCATAGCCTTGTAGATGACCTGGAGCCAGTGGGTCTGACGACGAACATGTAGCGAGGGCCAGCCGACTAGGGCATACAGGTCGCAGTGGTGGGTCGTATAAGGTGCTTTAGTAACAAAACGAATGGCACTGTGATAAACTGCATCCAGTTTGCTGAGTAGAGTGTTGGAAGCTATTTTGTAGATGACATCGCCGAAGTCGAGGATCGGTAGGATAGTCAGTTTTACTAGGGTAAGTTTGGCGGCGTGAGTGAAGGAGGCTTTGTTGCGGAATAGAAAGCCGATTCTTGAATTGATTTTGGATTGGAGATGTTTGATATGAGTCTGGAAGGAGAGTTTGCAGTCTAGCCAGACACCTAGGTACTTATAGATGTCCACATATTCTAGGTCGGAACCGTCCAGGGTGGTGATGCTAGTCGGGCGTGCGGGTGCAGGCAGCGAACGGTTGAAAAGCATGCATTTGGTTTTACTAGCGTTTAAGAGCAGTTGGAGGCCACGGAAGGAGTGTTGTATGGCATTGAAGCTCGTTTGGAGGTTAGATAGCACAGTGTCCAAGGAAGGGCCGGAAGTATATAGAATGGTGTCGTCTGCGTAGAGGTGGATCAGGGAATCGCCCGCAGCAAGAGCAACATCATTGATGTATACAGAGAAAAGAGTCGGCCCGAGAATTGAACCCTGTGGTACCCCCATAGAGACTGCCAGAGGACCGGACAACATGCCCTCCGATTTGACACACTGAACTCTGTCTGCAAAGTAGTTGGTGAACCAGGCAAGGCAGTCATTAGAAAAACCGAGGCTACTGAGTCTGCCGATAAGAATATGGTGATTGACAGAGTCGAAAGCCTTGGCCAGGTCGATGAAGACGGCTGCACAGTAATGTCTTTTATCGATGGCGGTTATGATATCGTTTAGTACCTTGAGCGTGGCTGAGGTGCACCCGTGACCGGCTCGGAAACCGGATTGCACAGCGGAGAAGGTACGGTGGGATTCGAGATGGTCAGTGATCTGTTTGTTGACTTGGCTTTCGAAGACCTTAGATAGGCAGGGCAGGATGGATATAGGTCTGTAACAGTTTGGGTCCAGGGTGTCTCCCCCTTTGAAGAGGGGGATGACCGTGGCAGCTTTCCAATCCTTGGGGATCTCAGATGATACGAAGGAGAGGTTGAACAGGCTGGTAATAGGGGGTGCGACAATGGCGGCGGACAGTTTCAGAAATAGGGGGTCCAGATTGTCAAGCCCAGCTGATTTGTATGGGTCCAGGTTTTCCAGCTCTTTCAGAACATCTGCTATCTGGATTTGGGTAAAGGAGAAGCTGGGGAGGCTTGGGCGAGTAGCAGCGGGGGGGGGCGGGGCTGTTGGCCAAGGTTGGAGTCGCCAGGAGGAAGGCATGGCCAGCCATTGAGAAATGCTTGTTGAAGTCTTCGATTATCACGGATTTATCGGTGGTGACCGTGTTACCTAGCCTCAGTGCAGTGGGCAGCTGGGAGGAGGTGCTCTTGTTCTCCATGGACTTTACAGTATCCCAGAACTTTTTGGAGTTAGAGCTACAGGATGCGAATTTCTGCTTGAAAAAGCTGGCCTTTGCTTTCCTGACTGACTGCGTGTATTGGTTCCTGACTTCCCTGAACAGTTGCATATCGCGGGGGCTCTTCGATGCTATTGCAGTTCGCCACAGGATGTTTTTGTGCTGGTCGAGGGCAGTCAGGTCTGGAGTGAACCAAGGGCTATATCTGTTCTTGGTTCTGCATTTTCTGAACGGAGCATGCTTGTCTAATATGGTGAGGAAGTAACATTTAAAGAATGACCAGGCATCCTCAACTGACGGGATGAGGTCAATATCCTTCCAGGGTACCCGGGCCAGGTCGATTAGAAAGGCCTGCTCGCAGAAGTGTTTTAGGGAGCGTTTGACAGTGATGAGGGGTGGTCGTTTGACCGCGGACCCGTGGCGGATACAGGCAATGAGGCAGTGATCGCTGAGATCTTGATTGAAGACAGCAGAGGTGTATTTGGAGGGCAGGTTGGTCAGGATAATGTCTATTAGGGTGCCCATGTTTACGGATTTAGGGTTGTACCTGGTGGGTTCCTTGATGATTTGTGTGAGATTGAGGGCATCAAGCTTGGATTGTAGGACTGCCGGGGTGTTAAGCATATCCCAGTTTAGGTCACCTAACAGAACAAACTCTGAAGCTAGATGGGGAGCGATCAATTCACAGATGGTGTCCAGGGCACAGCTGGGAGCTGAGGGGGGTCGGTAGCAGGCGGCAACAGTGAGAGACTTATTTCTGGAGAGATTAATTTTTAAAATTAGAAGTTCGAACTGTTTGGGCATAGACCTGGAAAGTATGACAGAACTTTGCAGGCTATCTCTGCAGTAGATTGCAACTCCTCCCCCTTTGGCAGTTCTATCTTGACGGAAAGTGTTATAGTTGGGTATGGAAATCTCAGAATTTTTGGTGGCCTTCCTAAGCCAGGATTCGGACACGGCAAGGACATCAGGATTGGCAGAGTGTGCTAAAGCGGTGAGTAAGGCAAACTTAGGGAGGAGGCTTCTGATGTTGACATGCATGAGGCCAAGGCTTTTTCGATCACAGAAGTCAACAAATGAGGGTGACTGGGGACATGCAGGGCCTGGGTTTACCTCCACATCACCCGAGGAACAGAGGAGTAGTAGGATGAGGGTGCGGCTAAAGGCTATCAAAACTGGTCGCCTAGAGCGTTGGGGACAAAGAATAAAAGGAGCAGATTTATGGGCGTGGTAGAATAGATTCTGGGCATAATGTGCAGACAGGGGTATGGAGGGGCGCGGGTACAGCGGAGGCAAGCCCAGGCACTGGGTGATGATAAGAGAGGTTGTATCTCTGGACATGCTGGTCTCAATGGGTGAGGTCACCGCATGTGTGGGGGGTGGGACAAAGGGGGTATCAGAGGTACGGAGAGTGGAACTACAGGGTCCATTGCAAACCAAAACAATGATAATGAAAACTAGCCTGAACAACAGTATGCAAGGCATATTGATATTTGAGAGAGACATACAATAAGGCATAAAGTGATTGCAGGTCTTGATTGGGAGAGCTAGCTAAAACAACAGGTAAGATAACAGCAGCAATAACAGGGTGCTAGTCTAACACAGCAACAACAGGTAAAAATGGCGACGACTAGGCAGAGAGGGTCGGATTAACTACACACAGATCCTGAGTTAAAGCACAGAGCAGACAGATAAAACACAAATAAACAGAATGGAGTACCGTGAATTAATGGACAGTCAAGCATGCATCAGCTATGTAGCCAAGTGATCATAGTGTCCAGGGGGCAGCCGTAGATGGAGCAGGGAGGCCTCCACTAAGCTAGCACGCGGCGTTTAAAGTTAGTAGCCCGGGGGGTGGTCTGCTCAGACGGAGGGGGTCTGCTCAGACGTGGTCGTGTCGACAGAGAATCCAGAGAATCCAAGCCGAATGGCGAAAGAGAGGTTGTGAATTGTAGAATTGTGTTTGCTAACTGGTGCTAGCTTCGTGGCAGTGGCGCTAACTGCAAGCTAGCTGTGAGGATCAGAAGTAGTGGCTCAGGGATTACGTCAGGAATCCGGCGTTGTTGTCGAGAGACAGTCCGATGCTGGTAAATTGGTGAGTAATATCCAGGCTAATAACAGGGCTGGTGTCTGTGCAGAAGGTAAAAGCTACTAGCAGCGGCAAAAAAATGGCTAAATTAGCTTGTAGCTGATTTAGACCAGTTGTGATGGATTGGCAGGGCTCTGTGTCGGCAAAAAAAAAAGATTTAAAAAAAAAAAGAAAAAAGGTCCAGTCCAATTGGCAAAAGAGGTATTGTAGCCCAAGAATTCGCTGGTAGACCTCTTCGGCTAGCCGGCAGATGGGCCTAGCTCGAGGCTAGCTCAAGGCTAACTGGTGCTTGCTTCGGGACAGAGGTGTTAGCCAGTAGTAGCCACTCGGTTGCAGCTAGCTAGCTGTGATAATACGGTGTAATTGTCCAGAGCTTGCGTCAGGAATCCGGTGATGTGGTAGAAAAAAAGCAGTCCTATATGCTCTGGGTTGATATCGCGCTTGCAGACTGGCAGGTATTGGCCCGGTATTGAAGCTGGCTGTGTCCGAGTTAAGGGCGAAGACCGCAGCAGTGGCTAACTGACTACTAGCTAGTAGCTAGTTATCTGGCTAGCTTCTGATTGGGGTTACGGTTCTAAAGTATAAAAAAAATAGCAGGTCCGTACCACATTGGGTGAGGCGGAATGTAGGAATGTATATTCAGTTCCTAGATGGAAAGTGAAATTAAAATATATACGAAATGTATACGAAAAATACGAATACTATTTACACAGGACAGACAGGACAAAGACACATCCGACTGCTACGCCATCTTGGATTGCAATGACGAAGTCTATGGGTATCTACTAGACGGGCGACGACTGTTCTTAGGCACGATGCACAAGCAGAGTGCCTGTATACAGCCTTTAGCCGTGGTATATTGGCCATATACCACAAAGCCCCCGAGGCGCCTTATTGCTATTATAAACTGGCTAGTTGGTATATGCCTCAATCCCAAATGAATGGGAAAGCTGGGCAACGTCTAATTCGATCATTTTAGATGGTGCCCATCTTTTCATTTTACTTGAGTGCGAAATTGTTGATGTTCCCTACCTTTTCCATTCACTTGGGTGCACACTCTGCACCTAAGTGATTACACTACGCATCATGTAATACTTCGTGTTTGTATTTTTAAGATGACATATTGCATGGGACAATATACACACGTTTTTGAAAAATAAACTGTTGAGTAAATGTATTTATTGGAGACTTTTCATTTTATGTAATGAATTGAAAGTTATTCGTTGATGTAAAAAAAATCAACATTTGATGATAAGGTGGCGTCATTAGATTTGGGCTGGGGTCGCCAGAAATGATGTTGGAGAAAAAGTTGTCCCCGGAATTTCTGGTGAAAAACATGGGGTCCCGGATGAAAAAGTTGAAATACCACTGCATTACATGCTTCCCTCGACGGAAAAAGAACATGCATTGTTCACTGTGACATCACATAGGGATTATGGTCTTAGATGTTCATTACTTATGAGGAGAATCAGTAGCCTACACTGCAACTGGATGCACACACACACACACACACACACACCACCTGAAGCCATTTGACTGGTGGAGGAGCTGGTCAGCCTCAACTCCCCTAAGCCTCTCTTACACTCGTCCATTCTAATCCTGTCCTCCCGACACCCATCTCTCCATCCTTAATTAGCTGCAGTGGCCGTTTGGCTACTTCAGACTTCTAACGCTGGCGCTCTACTTCACAGGACTTCAAAAGAGTACAGCCATGTAATCCCCATTCACACACACTTCTCTCTATGCATACAGTAATCTGACATCATGGATGATTTGGTGTAGGGGAGAGGAAAAGGCATACAGAGGAACTTGGAGAGGGAGGGAGGGAGAACGTGTAACGTTCCTCGTTACATAAGCTTGTTTACATTGCCACCCCTGCTCACTCGACTGAGTCCACTCTAAAAATTCCTCACAATACAAGCACTAATGTATCAATTACTGTATTATGAAATCTGTTCCCAAAGAGGTTTTAAAAATGTAAACCAATTTAAAAATGGTATATGTTACATTTCAATTAAAAGTAATAAAATTAGAAACTGGATATAAAGGGAACTATTTACTGTCTGCAAGGTGACGAGGAGACAGACACACACACGGAAACTCGCCTTCGAAAAGGCCTTGCAGATGAAACCAAAAACAATAAAACCGAATGTTCATATCCCCTCTGACGTCTTGTTTCTACTCAAAAAGGTGACTGCGGATTGTATTCACTATGCATAGCTTTAGCTGTCTGGCAGAAAGGAAACAGAGCAGTGCAGTTCGTAAAAACCAATGTGTTATCTCTCCATCTGCTGCTGCTTTCAACTCCCACGTGACTGCCGTGACAGCCTTTATCGATGACAAATGACGTGTTCCTTCACCATGACTCAGTTCCTTAGTCAACTCATATTACACACAAGTACACACACACACACACGTCTCACCGTCGTGTATCTCAAACGCCAAGCTGGTGATCTTCTGAGTGATGACCATCATTGGCCTATAGGAGAAACACAGGAGAGGAGTAACCGAATCACGTCAACTTCTGCTCACCTACACGGGAACGAGCTTCTCGTTACATATTACATACAAAACAACATCCCATCTCCATCAGGCATACATTATTCATTTACTGCTGCAGCTAACATGCATTAGCAGACCGTCACTCTGTATAATGCAACTGACTTCACGCTGCTTCTAAGTATGCGTCTGCTTTTGTATATGCCCTAAAGACAACATGGCGCAGTGTCGAGTATGTAATACTCTGTGACAGAGAAGAACTGTGGGGTGAAAGACTATCCTGATTAAAATGTTAAGATTCATTAGTTGTAGGTTGCACAGAAAATCAGTCGTTCAAAATGATATAACACCTCAAAAAGCTTGTGACAGGTTGTAACTGGTAGCAGATTAATATGTTGTGTGGAATAGATTGGGCCCTAATCGTCCGAGCCAGAGAGAAAGTACAAATATTCAATTAGGTTTGACTTGATTTTGAAAAACTATTATGCTAGAGTTATTGCTTAGGGTTGCAAAGGGTCGGAAACTTTCCGGTAAATTTCCGAAATTTTCCCAGAAATTTTCCGTGGGAAGTTAAGCCCGGGAATTTGAAAAATTTTGCTTAAATTCGTCAAAACAGTTAGCTTATAACGGTGAACCTTTTATTTGTGGGATACAGATAAGGCAATTCTAGGTCTTGTGGCATATTTTGGTTAAACTTTCCCCAATTCAATGGAATTGCAACCCTCTGCATGCACAGTGCACTCTTCCATCACATGTACAGCTGATTCTCAAGATCTTGCACACTAATGAGATGCTATTGAGCCCACACTACTACACTGTCTGAGCCAAGGACTACATGCTTTCTGGTAAGTTTTGATTACAATACTGGGTGGGGTGAATATATTTTATATGACATACATTATTTTTTGTTAACTAGTAAATACTAGCCTACAGAAAAGTGTGTTTAAATCATTTCTAACTTGTTCATTTCTGGTAGTTAGTTTTTGCTACCATGTGGACTTGAGCCTGCTAACTGAGTGTTAACTCAACTGTTTCCATACATGTTTCATTTCAAAACATCCATCTTACAAAGCAGTTCATTAATCTAACTGCTTAACTATTTATCTGTACATGGAATTGTATTTGTTTTGTTACTCTTTTTCTAATCTTTAAAGGAAAATGCCACAGGCACTATCTGATGTGTGGAGACATTTCACTGCAACTAATGTAGAAGGAAAAGCTGTGTACATTTGCAAATATTGTGCCAAATCATATGTGAAGAATGCAACAAAGATGCAGAATCATCTGGCCAAGTGCATAAAGTTCCCTCGGCGCTCACAACAAGCGACCTCAGACAAAAGTCCCTCTACTTATATTTGAGGTGAAAATGATGAATCAGACACCTTATCGATAGCAGCAGCTCATGGTCCTCCTGGAATCAGAAGTTTTTTTTGACTCAATGGAGGAACGTAGTCAAGAGAAATGCTGATGAATGTCTTGCTCGAGCTGTGTATGCAACTGGTTCACCCTCTGATGCTCACAGGCAATGTGTATTAGAAGAGATTTCTGAATGTTCTTCACCCAGCATACACCACTCCAACCAGACATGCTTTATCTACTCATTTGCTGGATGCAGAGTTCAACAGAGTTCAAATGAAGGTCAAGCAAATCATAGAGAAAGCAGACTGTATTGCAATCATCTCTGATGGGTGGTTAAGGAATAATTAACTACATCATCTCTACCCCTCAACCAGTATTCAACAAGATCACAGACACAAGGGACAACAGACACACCGGTCTCTACACATTGCAGATGAGCTGAAGGCAGTCATCAATGAACTTTGACCACAGAAGGTATTTGCACTGGTGACAGACAATGCTGTGAACGTGAAGGCTGCTTGGTCTCAAGTGGAGGAGTCCTACCCTCACATCACACCCATTGGCTGTGCTGCTCATGCATTGAATCTGCTCCTCAAGGACATCATGGCACTGAAAACAATGGATACACTCTACAAGAGAGCCAAGGAAATGGTTAGGTATGTGAAGGGTCATCAAGTTACAGCAGCAATCTACCTCACCAAGCAAAGTGAGAAGAAAAAGAGCACAACATTGAATCTGCCTAGCAACACTCGTTGGGGGTGGTGTTGTAATCATGTTTTAAAGGCTCCTGGAGGGGAAGGAGTATCTCCAAGAAATGGCCATATCACAGTCTGCCGATATGGACAGCCCCATCAAGAGGATCCTCCTGGATGATGTATTTTGGGAGAGAGTGGTAAGCAGCCTGAAACCTATAGCAGTAGCCATTGCACAGATTGAGGGAGACAATGCCATCCTGTCTGATGTTCAGACTCTGCTTCCAGATGTAAGAGAAGAAATCCATACTTCCCTGCCCACTTCACTGTTGCTCCAAGCAGAGGAAACTGCAGTTCTGAAATACATCAAAAAGCGTGAAGACTTCTGCCTGAAGCCCATATACGCCGCAACGTACATGTTGGACCCCAAGTATGCTGGCAAGAGCATCCTATCTGGTGCCAAGATCAACAAGGCCTATGGTGTCATCACTACCGTGTCTCGCCACCTTGTACTGGATGAGGGGTTTTTGGCAGTCTGGCGAAGTACACTTCCAAGCAAGTTCTTTGGGATGGAGATGCAATATGGCAGTCGTGCCAACATATCTCATCAGCCACCTGGTAGAATGGACTTTGTGGATCTAAGCTCTTTCCCCTGTTGCCTCCATCATCCTCCAAATCCGACCAACATCAGCCGCCTCAGAGCGCAACTGGTCCTTGTTTGGGAAGACACACATCCGGGCAAATTTGATGCTTTTTGAACCTGACAACGAGCCATCCTCAACTAGGTTGGAAAGTGACAGAAGGTGAGGCCTCAGAGTCTGATGTTCAAGAAGTGGACATTGATAAAGTCCAGGGAGAAGACATGGAAGCCTGAGAGGAAGACAACCAAAGCTTTAGTTTCTTGACTATCATTTTACAGATCATTGGGGATCATTCAATATTCCCTTTCTTTTGTTGTTCAGTGAAATCATCCCATGTGAAGTCAACTCAATTAAAATTAAATTCGTAACTAAATTGTTTTTTTGTTTTTTTCAAAGGATTTAATCATTTGCAATTATGATTACTTATGATAAGGTAAAATGTTTCTGTCTTCATATGATATGGTAAATATATCCAATGCAAAAAACATCTACATTTAAATGGTATTAATATTAATTTGCATATATTTCTGTAAACTCCCGTTAATTCCCACGGAAAGTTTCCACCTCTGATTATTCCCCAAAATGTGCAACCATAGTTATGCTAACCTGTTTGCAATCCCGCTAGCTTGCTGGCTAGTTAAAGAGGTTAGCTGGCTACTGCCATCAATGTTGTTTTGTTATTATTAGATTTAGCCTGTTCCACCATTTGCAGAATGCATACTGCATTTGAATATAGTGCGGGAAAAGGGAATACGGACACAATGTCGGCACGGTAGACACATTTAAATGCAGTGGTGTAAAGTACTTAAGTAGTTTTTGGGGGCATCTGTACTTTACCATTTTTTTTTTTTGCCAACCTACATTCCTAAATAAAATAATGTACTTTTTACTCCATACATATTTCCTAACACCCAAAAGTATTTGTTACATTTTGACAGGAAAATGGTCCAATTCACACACTTATCAAGAGAACATCCCTGGTCATCCCTACTGCCTCTGATCTGGTGGACTCACTAAACACACATGCTTTGTTTGTAAATTATATCTTAAGTATATTGACTTTTACTAAAGTAGTATTTTAATGGGTGACTTTCACTTGAGTCATTTTCTATTAAGGTATCTATACTTTCACTCAAGTATGACAATTGAGTACTGTTTACATTAGGTGTAGATGCATGACATATTTGGAATTCCATGATCAGAATACAAAAGCTTCATGAAATGGCAAGTCTAGACACAGCCTTAGTCATTTACAAGCTTTTAGTCACTGGCATTTCATGAAAAAAGATGAGTACGGGGGAAAAATGAGAGAATAAAGGAATGGAGTGGAAGAAGCAAGAAATGAAAAGAGGGAGGTCTGTGATGCCGTGGGTCTCCTACTGGGGTTGCTTAGCAACTGGCCACCCCCGCCCTAGCACGTGTGTGTGTGTGTGGCTGTCTGGTTCACCAGACACTCCGGAGGAGATGGAACAATATACCCCTGGGGAACCGATAATACTGCGATACAACCATTCACTGACACTCCCCATTTCACTAGATTCAACATCCTGTTATTACACAACATTTAAGTGTATAAAGTTGTTGGCGTTTGGGATTCTCTCCGCTGGATATGTGGTACTAGTGATATTTGACTCCCATGGTCATTCAACTCTTGTTTTTAAGGACTGTCTGCTGGTTTTCCATGCCAATGCCTATGAATGTCATTGATTGTCAACACAACACCGAGTACTTACCCGGTGAAGTCTGCAGAGTACATGCCATAGTCGAAGACATAGACCCGGGTTATCTGACAGAAGCTGAGGTAACCCAGAGCAACTATGAAGCATAACCTGGAAAGAGAGGAGAGACAATGTCAGTCAAAGGTCAGACACTTTCTAATGTCTATACTAGCATACTTCGCAGAATGCATCCCCCTATATACAGTGGGGAGAACAAGTATTTGATACACTGACGATTTTGCAGGTTTTCCTACTTACAAAGCATGTAGAGGTCTGTAATTTTTATCATAGGTACACTTCAACTATGAGAGACGGAATCTAAAACAAAAATCCAGAAAATCACATTGTATGATTGGTAAGTAATTAATTTGCATTTTATTGCATGACATAAGTATTTGATACATCAGAAAAGCAGAACTTAATATTTGGTACAGAAACCTTTGTTTGCAATTACAGAGATCATACGTTTCCTGTAGTTCTTGACTAGGTTTGCACACACTGCAGCAGGGATTTTGGCCCACTCCTCCCTACAGATCTTCTCCAGATCCTTCAGGTTTCGGGGCTGTCGCTGGGCAATACGGACTTTCAGCTCCCTCCAAAGATTTTCTATTGGGTTCAGGTCTGGAGACTGGCTAGGCCACTCCAGGACCTTGAGATGCTTCTTATGGAGCCACTCCTTAGTTGCCATGGCTGTGTGCTTCGTGTCGTTGTCATGCTGGAAGACCCAGCCACGACCCATCTTCAATGCTCTTACTGAGGGAAGGAGGTTGTTGGCCAAGATCTCGCGATACATGGCCCCATCCATCCTCCCCTCAATACGGTGCAGTCGTCCTGTCCCCTTTGCAGAAAAGCATCCCCAAAGAATGATGTTTCCACCTCCATGCTTCACGGTTGGGATGGTGTTCTTGGGGTTGTACTCATCCTTCTTCTTCCTCCAAACACGGCGAGTGGAGTTAGACCAAAAAGCTCTATTTTTGTCTCATCAGACCACATGACCTTCTCCCATTCCTCCTCTGGATCATCCAGATGGTCATTGGCAAACTTCACACAGGCCTGGACATGCACTGGCTTAAGCAGGGGGACCTTGCGTGCGCTGCAGGATTTTAATCCATGACGGCGTAGTGTGTTACTAATGGTTTTCTTTGAGACTGTGGTCCCAGCTCTCTTCAGGTCATTGACCAGGTCCTGCCGTGTAGTTCTGGGCTGATCCCTCACCTTCCTCATGATCATTGATGCCCCACGAGGTGAGATCTTGCATGGAGCCCCAGACCGAGGGTGATTGACCGTCATCTTGAACTTCTTCCATTTTCTAATAATTGCGCCAACAGTTGTTTCCTTCTCACCAAGCTGCTTGCCTATTGTCCTGTAGCCCATCCCAGCCTTGTGCAGGTCTACAATTTTATCCCTGATGTCCTTACACAGCTCTCTGGTCTTGGCCATTGTGGAGAGGTTGGAATCTGTTTGATTGTGTGTGGACAGGTGTCTTTTATACAGGTAACGAGTTCAAACAGGTGCAGTTAATACAGGTAATGAGTGGAGAACAGGAGGGCTTCTTAAAGAAAAACTAACAGGTCTGTGAGAGCCGGAATTCTTACTGGTTGGTAGGTGATCAAATACTTATGTCATGCAATAAAATGCAAATTAATTATTTAAAAATCATACAATGTGATTTTCTGGATTTTTGTTTTAGATTCCGTCTCTCACAGTTGAAGTGTACCTATGATAAAAATTACAGACCTCTACATGCTTTGTAAGTAGGAAAACCTGCAAAAATCGGCAGTATATCAAATACTTGTTCTCCCCACTGTATTGTTTCATACTAGGTAGTGTGCTAGTGTGACTAGTCTCCCAGTCCCTGCTGCTGAAAAACATCCCCACAGCATGAGGCTGCCACCCCCATGCTTCTCCGTAGGGATGGTGCGAGGTTTCCTCCAGACGTGACACTTGGCATTCAGGCCAAAGAGTTCAATCTTGGTTTCATCAAACCAGAGAATCTTGTTTCTCATGGTCAGAGAGTCCTTTAGGTGCATTTTGGCAAACTCCAAGTGGGCTGCCATGTGCCTTTTACTGAAGAGTGGCTTCCGTCTGGCCACTCTACCATAAAGGCCTGATTGGTGGAATGCTGCAGAGATGGTTGTCCTTCTGGAAGTTTCTCCCATCTTCACAGAGGAGCTGTGTCAGAGTGACCATTGGGTTCTTGATCACCTCCCTGACCAAGGCCCTACTCCACTGAATGCACAGTTTGGCAGGGCGGCCAACTGTGTTCTTGGGGACCTTGAATGCTGCAGAATTGTTCTGGTACCCTTCCCCAAATCTGTGCCTCAGCACAATCCTGTCTCGGAGCTCTACGGACAATTCCTTCGACCTCATGGCTTGGTTTTTGTTCAGACATCAATCCAATCAATTGAATTTACCACAGGTGGATTTCAATCAAGTTGTAGAAACATCAAGGATGATCAATGGAAACAGGATGCATCTGAGCACAATTTCAAGTCTCATAGCAAAGGGTCTGAAAACCTATGTAAATAAGGTCATTTATTTTTTTTTATAAATTTGCAAAATAATTTTTTAAATATATTTTGCGCTTTGTCATGATGGGGTATTTTGTGTAGATTAATGAGGGGGGGGGGGAATCATTTTATCCAATTAAAATAAGGTTGTAAAAGTCAAAAGATCTGAATACTTTCCGAATGCATATCAGATAGCGGAAGGACTTCATGGTTCAGAACACATTCAACAGGTGACCGTTTCCTACGATGCATTCATCTCCATGACATCAATGAGAGATCAGTACTATAGGTTTGTCAATCAATACAATAGGATGGCACTACATCCTACAGGACATGAATACTATAAATGTACTCTTGACAATACACTTTGTTCCTCCTCAGCTTCAAACCGCTTTATTCACCTCTCAAAGTTGCTGTTGTCAAAGCAGGGGCAGTGGGCTTGGCTGCATATCTGTGTGGAAACCCAGCTCCTGCCGTCCTGTCAGTGTTGTTAGGAGACAACACCAGATTTCATTGGTGAGGGGGAGAGAGAGAGAGCACTGAGGACTACTGGTACAAAGCTGACACTGATTCAGCTAGCTGGAGCATCCATCTGGTTCTCCACAATGGAAGGTATTGTGGACAGCAGAGGTGCCATTAGACAAATCAACTAGTCTTTGTTGGGGATGAGGAAGAATGCTGGCGGTGTGCATCTTAGATTCAGTAAGACGGTCGTCCATGGTTACAAGGCCAAGGTGCTTTGGAATAGGAGTAAGCCTAAGTGTTCATTTGAACATGCTGTCACCTCATCAGGGTACACTTGTTGTTTTTCTCAGAACAGTAGGTGGTTGATATAAGTATGATTGCTATACATTTACAGTATATACACTGCTCAAAAAAGTAAAGGGAGCACTTAAACAACACAATGTAACTCCAAGTCAATCACACTTCTGTGAAATCAAACTGTCCACTTAGGAAGCAACACTGATTGACAATAAATTTCACATGCTGTTGTGCAAATGGAATAGACAACAGGTGGAAATTATAGGCAATTAGCAAGACACCCCCAATAAAGGAGTGGTTCTGCAGGTGGTGACCACAGACCACTTCTCAGTTCCTATGCTTCCTGGCTGATGTTTTGGTCACTTTTGAATGCTGGCGGTGCTTTCACTCTAGTGGTAGCATGAGACGGAGTCTACAAGTGGCTCAGGTAGTGCAGCTCATCCAGGATGGCACATCAATGCGAGCTGTGGCAAGAAGGTTTGCTGTGTCTGTCAGCGTAGTGTCCAGAGCATGGAGGCGCTACCAGGAGGCAGGCCAGTACATCAGGAGACGTGGAGGAGGCCGTAGGAGGGCAACAACCCAGCAGCAGGACCGCTACCTCCGACTTTGTGCAAGAAGGAGCAGGAGGAGCACTGCCAGAGCCCTGCAAAATGACATCCAGCAGGCCACAAATGTGCATGTGTCTGCTCAAATGGTCAGAAACAGACTGGTATGAGGGCCCGACGTCCACAGGTGGGGGTTGTGCTTACAGCCCAACACCGTGCAGGACGTTTGGCATTTCCCAGAGAACACCAAGATTGGCAAATTCGCCACTGGCGCCCTGTGCTCTTCACAGATGAAAGCAGGTTTACACTGAGCACATGTGACAGACGTGACAGAGTCTGGAGACGCCGTGGAGAACGTTCTGCTGCCTGCAACATCCTCCAGCATGACCGGTTTGGCGGTGGGTCAGTCATGGTGCGGGGTGGCATTTCTTTGGGGGGCCGCACAGCCCTCCATGTGCTCGCCAGAGGTAGCCTGACTGCCATTAGGTACCGAGATGAGATCCTCAGACCCCTTGTGAGACCATATGCTGGTGCGGTTGGCCCTGGGTTCCTCCTAATGCAAGACAATGCTAGACCTCATGTGGCTGGAGTGTGTCCGCAGTTCCTGCAAGAGGAAGGCATTGATGCTATGGACCGCCTGTTCCCCAGACCTGAATCCATCCACCAACGCCACGTTGCACCACAGACTGTCCAGGAGTTGGCGGATGCTTTAGTCCAGGTCTGGGAGGAGATCCCTCAGGAGACCATCCGCCACCTCATCAGGAGCATGCCCAGGCGTTGTAGGGAGGTCATACAGGCACGTGGAGCCCACACACACTACTGAGCCTCATTTTGACTTGTTTTAAGGACATTACATCAAAGTTGGATCAGCCTGTAGTGTGGTTTTCCACTTTAATTTTGAGTGTGACTCCAAATCCAGACCTCCATGGGTTGATAAATTTGATTTCCATTGATAATTTTGAGTGTGACTCCAAATCCAGACCTCCATGGGTTGATAAATTTGATTTCCATTGATAATTTTTGGGTGATTTTGTTGTCAGCACATTCAACTATGTAAAGAAAAAACTATTTAATAAGAATATTTCATTCATTCAGATCTAGGATGTGTTATTTTAGTGTTCCCTTTATTTTTTTGAGCAGTGTATATCATTCAGACTTGTAAAACCCAGGTTTCTTGACTGTGATCTAATTCTTCAACCATTTTCTTCAGAGAAGGAAACCGGGCTGCCAATGTCCTTGACATTCTTCTTCAGAGCAGTGAATCAGAACTCCAGAGTGTAGCTGTAAACCTGAAATTAGCATTTCAATTCACAGGTGTGCCTTGTTAAAAGTTAAATAGTGTAATTTATTTCCTTCTTAATGCGTTTGAGCCAACCAGTTGTGTTGTGACAAGGTCGGGTTGGTATACAGAAGATGGTCTTTTACCAAATAGGGCTAAGTCCATATTATGGCAAACACAGCTCAAATAAGTAGATAAACCACAGCCCATCACTAGTTTAAGACATGAAGGTCAGTCAATCCGGAAAATTTCAAGAACTTTGAACGAGGATAAGTTCATTGAGTTACCAGCCTCAGAAATTGCAGCCCAAATAAATGCTTCAGAGTTCAAGTAACAGACACATCTCAACATCAACTGTTCAGAGGAGACTGCATGAATCAGGTAATCATCGTCGAATTGCTGCAAAGAAACCACTTCTAAAAAGGACACCAATAAGAAGACACTTGCTTCGGCCAAGAAACACGAGCAATGGACATTTAGACCGGTGGAAATCTGTCCTTTGGTCCGAGTCCAAATTTTAGATTTTTGGATCCAACTGCTGTGTCTTTGTGAGACGCAAAATAGGTGAACGGATGATCTCCACATGTGTGGTTCAGACCATGAAGCATGGAGGAGGAGGTGGTGTGATGGTGCTTTGCTGGTGACACTGATTTATTTAGAATTCAAGGCACACTTAACTAGCATGGCTACCACAACATTCTGCAGTGATAAGCCATCCCATCTGGTTTGCGCTTAGAAGGACTATCATTTGTTTTTCAAAAGGACAATTACCCAACACACATCCAGGCTGTGTAAGGGCTATTTGACCAAGAAGAAGAATGATGGAGTGCTGCATCAGATGACCTGGCCTACACAAATCCCCCAACCTCAACACAGATGAGATGGTTTGCGATGAGTTGGACCGCAGAGTGAAGGAAAAGCAGCCAACAAGTGCTCAGCATATGTGGGAACTTCTTCAAGACTGATGGAGAGAATGCCAAGAGTGTGCAAAGCTGTCATCAAGGCAAAGGGTGGCTACTATGAAGAATATAAAATATATTGATTTTTTTTAACACTTATTTTGGTTACTACATGATTCCATATGTGTTATTTCATAGTTTTGATGTCTTCACTATTATACTACAATGTAGAAAATAGTAAAAATAAAGAAACTCTTGATTGAGTAGGTGTGTCAAACTATTAACTCTTGTACACACACACACACACACATACTTGTATAGTACCAGTCAAAAGTTTGACACACCTACTCATTCAAGTTCCTTTATTTTTACTATTTTCAGGTGGAATAACACACCCCTGATCACACGTAAACACAGTTCAATTTCATAGCAGCCACATTGTATTCCTTCTCGCATCTATGCTCTCACCGTCACTTGTGGACTTCAATGCACAACACATCAGCTGTATGTAACCAGGTGAAAAAACCTTTCTAAACCAACCTGCTACACAGCCTACATTGTTGTCACCATAATAGCTAAAGTAGCATCATATAGTCAGCATAGCTAATAGAACTAACGCGTTAGTAAACCCGCTACAATCATGCAGCAATGTTAGCGTACAGTCAGTAAGCAGTTACACCGGCTTGCCCCAGTGGCAATTAATTAGTAATACCAAAAGCTTACCTTGATTTGGAAGAGTTTCAGTGTTGTGTTGGAAAGTCATAGCCAGCTAACGTAAACTCACCCCATTCCGTACAAATGTGCGCAACCGCGACATTCAAACGAGGCTGCAAAGAAAACTAATGGGACTGTGTTGACTTAAAAATCTGGGGTATGAACTAGGTTTCTATTCGTGCGTTGATCGACATGGTAATGGCTCTATAGTATTGGAGAAAAGTTGAAAAAAACGGACCCTCCGTTACATCATGACGTGTCATGCCGTAACGTACAGCACGCATAAAGCTACTATTTCTGTCTTACAATCTCTCTCCACCAGGTGTAGCACTTCTCTCATCGTTTAAAAACAAGAAATGGACAGTGACGGGGGTAAGGGGGGGATACCTAGTCATATTTTGCGTCCTCACTGCAAGCGATAACGACCCTCAAAAAAAAATTACTTCTGAAGATCACTTTAGCACCGTCCTAAAAACCTGATTCAAATTCGACACAAACCTTCAAATAGGTATGTAATCACACATTATATAAACTCTTTATAGTGTTTATTTACATTTTAGAGGCGGTAAGGTGATAAGTTGGACAGCAATTTTACCACACAACAGCTCTCCTTCTCACTATCACGCATTAGTTTCGCTTCCCCACCCGCCATTTTTAAAAAGACCCGACGGGGCTCATTGCCTTCTTGAATCACGCAGAAACGGGCAGCGTTTAGGTCATGTCATTTATTTTGTTGGAAAGGGGAGAAAGTGTGCTTTACAATGGTATTGACATTACAGTTGATCTGGAAGTATTACGTTTTTGGGGCGCTAAAATAAGATCAATTGTACGGACCAAGGCGATGTACCAAAGTGAGTGAGTTTACGTTAGCTAACATAGCATCCCTCGGTTTGAGCAGAGTGTTTCAGTAAGCTAAACTAGCTAGCGGCACTTGCTAAGTAAGTGAAACTGGAAAAAAATGACTCTTGCTTCTCCACTTTGGAAGAAATGTATTTGTTCAAAACTGTTCAACTTTTGTCTTTCTCTCTCTTCGAGTCAACTACTCAACACATTTTATGCCCTGCAGTGCTAGCTAGCTGTAGTTAATGTTTTCAGTAATAGATTAATTCTCTGATCCTTTGATTGGGTGGACAACATGTCACTTCATGCTGCAAGAGCTCTGATAGGCTGCTGGATGACGTCCTCCGGAAGTTGTCAAAATGACTGTGTAAGTCTATGGAAGGGGGTGAGAACCATGATGAGCCTCCTAGGTTTTGAACTGAAGTCAATGTACCCAGAGGAGGACGGAAGCTACCTGTCCATGGTGCTACCATGGTGCTACGCTACAGAGTGCTGTTGAGGCTACTGTAGACCTTCTTTGCAAAATAGTGTGTTTGAATCAATTATTTGGTGATGTGATTATATTTAGTATAGTTTTATCTAAGAAGGATAACTTTTAATATGTTTTACCATTTACATTTTTAGGAAATTCACTGAGGAGGATGGTCCTCCACTTCCTACTCTGAGGAGCCTCCACTGCTCCAGAGTCCAATGGAAGTGAGTTTTACACCACTCCAGACGACACTTGGCATTGCGTATGGTGATCTTAGGCTTGCATGCGACTGCTCTGCAATAGAAACCCGGCCCTGAGAGAGAGAAACAAATCAATGCTGAATCAATGGGCTCACTTCCTTCCAACAGCGCCAAGATGAGCATTTGTAAAGGCCCCAAAAGCAATCAAGGTGTCGTCAATCATTTATCGCCCTCCAGGTTCCCTTGGAGAGTTCATCAATGAGCTTGACGCCCTGATAAGTTCCTTTCCTGAGGATGGCTCACCTCTCACAGTTCTGGGTGACTTTAACCTCCCCACGTCTACCTTTGACTCATTCCTCTCTGCCTCCTTCTTTCCACTCCTCTCCTCTTTTGACCTCACCCTCTCACCTTCCCCCCCTACTCACAAGGCAGGCAATACGCTTGACCTCATCTTTACTAGATGCTGTTCTTCCACTAATCTCATTGCAACTCCCCTCCAAGTCTCCGACCACTACCTTGTATCCTTTTCCCTCTCGCTCTCATCCAACACTTCCCACACTGCCCCTACTCGGATGGTATCGCGCCGTCCCAACCTTCGCTCTCTCTCCCCCGCTACTCTCTCCTCTTCCATCCTATCATCTCTTCCCTCTGCTCAAACCTTCTCCAACCTATCTCCTGATTCTGCCTCCTCAACCCTCCTCTCCTCCCTTTCTGCATCCTTTGACTCTCTATGTCCCCTATCCTCCAGGCCGGCTCGGTCCTCCCCTCCTGCTCCGTGGCTCGACGACTCATTGCGAGCTCACAGAACAGGGCTCCGGGCAGCCGAGCGGAAATGGAGGAAAACTCGCCTCCCTGCGGACCTGGCATCCTTTCACTCCCTCCTCTCTACATTCTCCTCTTCTGTCTCTGCTGCTAAAGCCAATTTCTACCACTCTAAATTCCAAGCATCTGCCTCTAACCCTAGGAAGCTCTTTGCCACCTTCTCCTCCCTCCTGAATCCTCCTCCCCCTCCTCCCCCCTCCTCCCTCTCTGCTGATGACTTCGTCAACCATTTTGAAAAGAAGGTCGACGACATCCGATCCTCATTTGCTAAGTCAAACGACACCGCTGGTTCTGCTCACACTGCCCTACCCTGTGCTTTGACCTCTTTCTCCCCTCTCTCTCCAGATGAAATCTCGCGTCTTGTGACGGCCGGCCGCCCAACAACCTGCCCGCTTGACCCTATCCCCTCCTCTCTTCTCCAGACCATTTCCGGAGACCTTCTCCCTTACCTCACCTCGCTCATCAACTCATCCTTGACCGCTGGCTACGTCCCTTCCGTCTTCAAGAGAGCGAGAGTTGCACCCCTTCTGAAAAAACCTACACTCGATCCCTCCGATGTCAACAACTACAGACCAGTATCCCTTCTTTCTTTTCTCTCCAAAACTCTTGAACGTGCCGTCCTTGGCCAGCTCTCCTGCTATCTCTCTCAGAATGACCTTCTTGATCCAAATCAGTCAGGTTTCAAGACTAGTCATTCAACTGAGACTGCTCTTCTCTGTGTCACGGAGGCGCTCCGCACTGCTAAAGCTAACTCTCTCTCCTCTGCTCTCATCCTTCTAGACCTATCGGCTGCCTTTGATACTGTGAACCATCAGATCCTCCTCTCCACCCTCTCCGAGCTGGGCATCTCCGGCGCGGCCCACGCTTGGATTGCGTCCTACCTGACAGGTCGCGCCTACCAGGTGGCGTGGCGAGAATCTGTCTCCGCACCACGTGCTCTCACCACTGGTGTCCCCCAGGGCTCTGTTCTAGGCCCTCTCCTATTCTCGCTATACACCAAGTCACTTGGCTCTGTCATATCCTTACATGGTCTCTCCTATCATTGCTATGCAGACGACACACAATTAATCTTCTCCTTTCCCCCCTCTGATAACCAGGTGGTGAATCGCATCTCTGCATGTCTGGCAGACATATCAGTGTGGATGACGGATCACCACCTCAAGCTGAACCTCGGCAAGACGGAGCTGCTCTTCCTCCCGGGGAAGGACTGCCCGTTCCATGATCTCGCCATCACGGTTGACAACTCCATTGTGTCCTCCTCCCAGAGTGCTAAGAACCTTGGCGTGATCCTGGACAACACCCTGTCGTTCTCAACTAACATCAAGGCGGTGACCCGTTCCTGTAGGTTCATGCTCTACAACATTCGCAGAGTACGACCCTGCCTCACGCAGGAAGCGGCGCAGGTCCTAATCCAGGCACTTGTCATCTCCCGTCTGGATTACTGCAACTCGCTGTTGGCTGGGCTCCCTGCCTGTGCCATTAAACCCCTACAACTCATCCAGAACGCCGCAGCCCGTCTGGTGTTCAACTTTCCCAAGTTCTCTCACGTCACCCCGCTCCTCCGCTCTCTCCACTGGCTTCCAGTTGAAGCTCGCATCCGCTACAAGACCATGGTGCTTGCCTACGGAGCTGTGAGGGGAACGGCACCTCCGTACCTTCAGGCTCTGCTCAGGCCCTACACCCAAACAAGGGCACTGCGTTCATCCACCTCTGGCCTGCTCGCCTCCCTACCTCTGAGGAAGTACAGTTCCCGCTCAGCCCAGTCAAAACTGTTCGCTGCTCTGGCACCCCAATGGTGGAACAAACTCCCTCACGACGCCAGGTCAGCGGAGTCAATCACCACCTTCCGGAGACACCTGAAACCCCACCTCTTTAAGGAATACCTAGGATAGGATAAAGTAATCCTTCTAACCCCCCCCCCCCTTAAAAGAGTTAGATGCACTATTGTAAAGTGGTTGTTCCACTGGATATCATAAGGTGAATGCACCAATTTGTAAGTCGCTCTGGATAAGAGCGTCTGCTAAATGACTTAAATGTAAATGTAATGTAAATGTCAAGGTCGTATGAATACTGAACCCCACCTTCACAGAGGTCAACATATGTATTGAGACTACTGGACTGCACTTTGAGAGTTTTCCCATCCGATGTGCATTTATCAAGAGTCAACTGTATGCATTTCAAATCAACTGCATACGAAAATTCCACCCATCTGCAATGACCATTTCACTCCCATTACCACTGTGTGTGTTTCTCTACTGAATAAAAATTGCAGTTGTTTCTGAATGACCAACAAGCCGAGTGATAGTAGAGTTGCCATGCGACGTGTCTGACCCGCAGAACCAGCCAACTGTCCACTCCGTCACGGGGCAGACATATCTCGGAGGTGACGCGGTGTCATTAGTGCCATTTCAACTGCTGCTCGTATTTCTAGACAATGAGCTGGCAGCGAGCCCCGGCCCAAAGCACTTGGCATTCCAGAGCAGTGAGGCACCATGCCTGGACCTCCGCCGCCTCCTTGGCCTCCCACTGCCCCAACACACGATTAATCACGCCCCATAAACCCTCCAATTACCCTAATATAATAGGACAGAAAGCAGGGAAATTTGCTGCAAAGGCCCAGAGTGCATAATAAAGCCATGTGTGGGAGAAAGAAAAGAAAGTATGTTTTGATGTTGCCTGCCAGGTTGTACAATTTCTTTCACAGGCCGTGCAAAAGGAAAGGTGGTCCGGGCTTCTGTAGCAACACGGCATGAATAACAGATCAGCCTTTCATGTGAGCACGCACTTTCTTTCGCTGCCACTGTCTATCGCCTTCGCTCACTTTGTCACCTCTCCCTCTCGAACACTCGCTATTGTCAGGTGCTCCATTTCAACATCTCTGTTCTCTGGTGCTTCTACGATGAGTCGTTTCTATTGGTGTTATGAGCAAAACCGACGTATGTATGACTCAGCCAGTATCATCTGCAAAACAGTTCTAGGAATTCATGAAATATATGTAATTCCTGACCTAAAAAAAACGCTAACTACATTCATACAAACGGTATCCCCTTCCACAAGTCCCTGTGTTATAACTGATTGACTGCCAACTGCACCAGTCCAGTACATCGCGGGTGTTTTACGCGTAGACACAGTCTTCTCATCCAGCAGGTGGTGCTGTGTTTGCACAAGAGGCACAGAGAGCTGAGGACAACCTCGCTAGAACGTTCCCCGACCTTTCTCAGGGCATGTTCGCACGGTGAGAGAACAGACAAGTTGAACACTACCCCCAAAGAAAACAATGCTGCTGCCACGACAGCAAGTGAACGACAACTCTATGCACGTAGCGTACCACTTTTTGTGCGAATAACCGCTTCAAATACCCAGGTGTCCCGAGTCCTCCTGGCTGCTTTCATCAAGTCACCAAAACAACAGTCAGTGACACCATGACAGTTATATTAGTGGGAAAACATATGGCCACCACTATACAATAATATAGTATAAAATAGTTGTATTTTTCACAGAGGCGCCAGGCTACTCCATTAGCAAGGCGGTTAACAGGTTAACTGCAATCAGAGGATTGTTGCCTACACTGTAGATTAATGTTTGTTCCATTTATTTGCTCTTGTGGGACTTGCGAGTGTTCCTAGCACCAGCCTCCGCTGTGTTCAATGCTTTCCGGGAAATTCCATTACAATCTGCCTGGTGAGGTGTCTGGACAAAGGCAGAGGGATGAGATGGAGGATAAAGGGATGATACTCAAATCAACAAAAAATAAATAATAATTGGCACGTGCTGATATTGTAAATAATGTCGTATTTTTTGCTCTACATACTGTAGTAGATAAACTGTACCCTTGATTTCTACCTCTGCAATTTCAGTCCCCCCCCCCGTCTTTGTCTACATCCAATTTTCACCCTCTCTTTTTGTCAACGAGACTTTGTTACCACTCCTCTCTGCCCTGAAGCAAACTCTCAAGATATTTTTTTAATTAGTTTTTATTTAACTAGGCAAGTAAGTTAAGAACAAATTCTTATTTACAATGACGGCCTACCGGGGAACAGTGGGTTAACTGCCTTGTTCAGGGGCAGAATGACAGATTTTTTTACCTTGTCAGCTCAGGGATTCAATCCAGCAACCTTTCAGTTACTGGCCCAATACTCTAACCACTAGGCTACCTGCCGCCACATGTTGATGGGAAAGACGGAAGAGAAATGTGAGCAACAACTACAGTCGGATCAATGTCATAGTCTCTTGTAGCCATATTGCAAAGTTCCACTGCAAATCTACCTCATAACGGATGGGCTACATGATAAGATATGCATCCACGCCGCCAGTTTATTCAGCCATAAGCAGCCAAAAATGTTCTCTGGCAT
This sequence comes from Salvelinus alpinus, assembly GCF_045679555.1. Lineage (NCBI taxonomy): Eukaryota > Metazoa > Chordata > Actinopteri > Salmoniformes > Salmonidae > Salvelinus > Salvelinus alpinus. The sequence goes on from NC_092094.1 coordinate 74,180,030, forward strand.
GCCGTTAACAATGTTTGATCAAAATCATTGCATATCATTTCATTCACATAAATGGCGCGGAGGAGACCACCTACGCCCAACGACCACTTGCCACTACGTAAAGTAGGGGAAACTTAAAGCGGACACATGTACGTTGATGTGAAAAAAGTAGAGCTCTTCTCCGCTGATTTGACTGTAGGATCTCAGCCATAGCAATCAAGCAGTAGTCATACCACATTAAACTGTTCACATATAGAAAGCTATTCGTGAACCCTAAAAGACCTGTCATGGTAATGACCGGTTAGGTCAAATCAAAAAAGGTCGAAGATCCGATCTAGGGGATTCCAAAAGAGAGAGATCAACAGCATCTGCAAGCTCAGCACCCCCGCTTTCCTGAAAAACACAGGGGTTACGCACAACCTTGAGGACCAACAAAATCGGACCGGGAACTGGTCACCGCGCCACGTTCTCTGACTTAACCGTGGAACGCTCCAAGAAGGTTGAGTAAGGCCCACCCAGAGGCTGAACTCTAAACCAGGCCCTGCTCTGAGATGTGGTCCTGTGTCAGCTTGGCTTGGAAGACGGCCACATTCCTCTGCATCCTAGAACCTCAAGAGGAAGCAAACATTTCCATGGAAACGACTCCATTGCTGTTCAATTGAATTTCGGGCTTGGTTTTGAAATGTCACCTCCGAATGTGATTACGGAGTGCATTTACCGTCAGGGTCCTCCTCCATTGTACTGTTGCTGGTCGTTGTGATGGATATTGAGCTGGGGTATTTGTAGAGCTTCCACTTCGGAGAGGGCTTTCATTCCATTTCACACCTGACCTCACAGTCCTGTCCCTCAGTAAAAATAACCACAGAAGGTAGCTGGGGGGAGCGATAACTGCATTCCTCAGAGTGTTCGGGGGGGAGGGGTGGAAGCGGGGGGGGGTCATGGACACAGATGGGCGCCGCCTGAGGGGTATTTCCATCACCATCAGGAATTCAGACTCGTCAGCACCAACCGAACGCTTTATCTCCGGAACGTACACTCGAAACATCTCATCACAGTGATCACAGGAAGCCCAGTCTCGTCCTTCATGTATATAAGCAGTGCTTAAATTTGTACATTG
>NC_092094.1:74916125-74926125 GCF_045679555.1 Salvelinus alpinus
TCTCTCCCTCCCTCTCTCTCTCTCTCTCTCTCTCCCTTTTGCTCTCTCTCCTTTTCTGTCCCCTCTCTTTCCTCTCCTCCCCTCCCGTTGTCTTGGACATAAAACTCTCTAACAAGCGTTGTTAGTCAGCAGTATCCGTTTTGCTTGGTTTTCTTTTTCTTTGCAGGGTAAAGAGGTAATGCTAGAGAGAGAGAGAGAGAGAGAGAGAGAGAACTTCGAAAGGGTAGACAGAGGGAAAGAGAACAAGCCGAAGGAAACGTAGTTAATTTAACTTGGCGGGGGGAGGGTGTGTTTGTGTACTGGGTCATGTCAGCCACAACTGAACATGTGTCTTTTGTTTGAATGTTTGTCTGTCTGTCATTCTGTCCATGTGGGAAGGCATTGTTGTATATGTAGGACCAGAGTACCCATCTAAACCCCATTCCTTCCCTCACATACACAATCCCTCAACTGACAGTCGATGTGTGTGTCCTCTCGCTGTTGTGGGTCTGATTTGTTGATGTAGGCTAATGCTCGGTTTCAGGATCGCGGGGTGGTCTTTCAGAACATGATGGTGTGTGTGTGTGTGTGTTCTGTGTTGGTATGAAGGGCTGCTTTGTGGGTCTGTCTGTGGTCTGAGTGTGCAAATTCATGGACAAACACAAACACACACACAAACTCTCACTCACTCACTCACATCAGCCAAGTAACACCAAATCGAAGGCGATATTCGACATCCGTCCAGGTTCCCAGGACGTCAGCAATCGCCTTCAATACAGACCACTAGGGGCAACGGTGAGCCCTATTACCATCAAGTAGGCTCGCAGCTTGCTAGGGCGCTGTGGACGGGGATGACGGATGGATGTAAGCCGCGAGCTCCAGTTCCAAGTCTCTTGGGTTCAATCCCTGTGCTAGGCACACATTTTTCTGTTTTATGCCTATCCTAAACCTTAACCCTTACCTTAACCATTCATAATGAATGCCTAAAATTAACTGTAAAAAAATGGGAGTTTATCCCCGTTAAAAATCAACAAATATCCTCCTTTGTACACACGTCGGATTCTGACGTCAATTTCATACTTTCGTGAGATCTTGTTGCACACACACACACACACACTCCCTCACAAACACACAGGTCAGTCTCAGCAGCACAGATGGTAACAGAGGTGTGATTGAGAGAGGTTTGGGAGCCTTCTGGTATACATTCTGTTTAAACAGTCAGTCCATTGAGAAGATATTAACCCATTTATCTATTGCCAGTTAAACTTAATGTCTGAACATGCTTCATACTAGACGCAGGATATGGCATAGTCGGAATAGCCTGGAATACTGTATACTCAACACAAATACGTCTGGTGACATTTAAAAAAAAAACAGTACAGTATGTAAACATTAATAAACGCCACCAAGCAATGTGCCTGCAGGAATGTGAAATGTAACGTGAACGAACGTTGCAATACCACGCGTTCCAGTTGGTGGCCCATTTAGCATGCTCCTGGGGCCCTGTTCTGTTTGGTTTATCGTCTGCGTTATGATGTCATTAGACTTTAAAATAGTTTTGTCGCATTCAGTATGCAGAAACATCAAATGATTGTACCTGTACACGTTTGTGAATCATACGTCTCAGTTCCCCCGCCGGAGAATATGCGGTATAGAAAGTTCTGGAGACTTGTCAGTAGCTCCTTTGTAACTTCTGACCCTTCACCCCTAGCTCCAGGGTTTGGTGTAATGGGACCTATGTGTGTGTGTCTGTGTGTTTGGTGTGCACTGGGACATCCTCTGTAAGGGTATGGTAATTGACTCAGCCAAGCTTCTGTGAAATGGTTTTAATAACACACACACACACACAAAGCAAACAAACACACACACACACGCGCACACACACACACACTATTTCTATGCTAATAAAGGTGGGATTGAAAGATGGGGGAGAGTACAAGGGAGACGCAGAGGGGCTTAATGTTGTTTATTTACTTTGATATATATATTGAGAGCTGTGTGTGTGTGTGTGTGTGTGTGTGTGTGTGTGTGTGTGTGTGTGTGTGTGTGTGTGTGTGTGTGTGTGTGTGTGTGTGTGTGTGTGTGTGTGTGTGTGTGTGTGTGTGTGTGTGTGTGTGTGTGTGTGTGTGTGTGTGCGTGCGTGCGTGCGTGCGTGCGTGCGTGCGTGCGCGCGCGTGTGTGTGTGTGTTTGTTTGTTTGCTTTGATACCGAGAGTGGAGCTAGGGAGGTAAGAGATTTGTAGCGTCTGAATGCTTCCAATTACAGGATGAAAACCCAGCTAGACTACAGCTCATTATACTGAGGAGAGAGGGAGCGAGGGAGAGCGGGAGGGATGGAAGGAGCAAGGGAATAGGGGAGAAGGGGAGTGGATCGGTGTGGACAAGGAACGAACGGGAACCATGTCCCCCTCCACACACACAAACATAGACACACACACCAGAGCACAATACCTGCTCTGTCAGTTATCATGGTAGGTTTTAGTGATGTTGTGAACAGAAGTTGAACAAAAGAGCCCTGACTGATGGGTCGTCACTAGTTACCACAGCTGCAAAGTCAGAAGGCCCGCCCACTCGACCAATCAGATGAGGGAATGTGATGAGCATTTTCCGTTTTGCGGGAAGCGCCTCATTTTCAAAAATAGTATATCTCGAGTTCAAGTTTGAGGACCAACTATCTAAATACCTTCGGTAACAAGAATTGTCAATGTCACAAAAATTCATAACATTGAGAAAGGACAAAAGTTTTGGACAAAATGATAAGTTGTTTTTTCTTTTTTAGATAACTAGTAGCTAACTTTTGCTACTCTTATCTAAAATGAGCTAGCTATCTAGGATAAGGGATTCCATTCCAAGCACAGGAGAGTAATTCTATTTGGTAGAGAAACATTGTTAGTTTCCCTACAAGCCTTTCATTCTAATAGTGATATATCATATTGTTGACCTTCAACAGACGCTCAGGCTTTGGCAGGAAAACAATGTTGTTCCCTTTCAAGTTGTGGGGGAAAAGACGTCTGAATGCCACCAAGGGAAAGACAGACAATCAAAAACCACAGAGTAATATGCTGCTGAAATGAACAAGAAGTTAAAGAACTGATCACTGTCACTTATACCAAACACTTTTACCACATTCATTTCATTGTAATAGTGTTGAAGCGCTAACTAACAGTGGAATGTTCCTTAATAACGCTTAAGAATTGAAACGTGTGGCCCAACTGGTGTTGCTTATATTTGTTCTGTTTTCACTGCATGTGTATATCAAACTGTCTTTCTATCATGTGATACTGTGTAGGAAAGTGTATGAATAATGCATTTGTAACAAAATACACAATCTGAAAAAAAGTAAAAAGTAAAACAAAGTTACTTTTGTCCTCCGTAGAGGGGGTGGATGGGACAATACAATAAATACAAATAAAGAGTATGTAAGTGAATGGTGAGGGTGGTGCGTTTCCCCTGTATAGAGTGGGTTGAGGGTGGTGAGTTTCCCCTGTATAGAGTGGGTTGAGGGTGGTGAGTTTCCCCTGTATAGAGTGGGTTGAGGGTGGTGAGTTTCCCCTGTATAGAGTGGGTTGAGGGTGGTGAGTTTCCCCTGTATAGAGTGGGTTGAGGGTGGTGAGTTTCCCCTGTATAGAGTGGGTTGAGGGTGGTGAGTTTCCCCTGTATAGAGTGGGTTGAGGGTGGTGAGTTTCCCCTGTATAGAGTGGGTTGGGGCTGGTGAGTTTCCCCTGTATAGAGTGGGTTGAGGGTGGTGAGTTTCCCCTGTATAGAGTGGGTTGAGGGTGGTGAGTTTCCCCTGTATAGAGTGGGTTGAGGCTGGTGAGTTTCCCCTGTATAGAGTGGGTTGAGGGTGGTGAGTTTCCCCTGTATAGAGTGGGTTGAGGGTGGTGAGTTTCCCCTGTATAGAGTGGGTTGAGGCTGGTGAGTTTCCCCTGTATAGAGTGGGTTGAGGGTGGTGAGTTTCCCCTGTATAGAGTGGGTTTTTGGGTGGTGAGTTTCCCCTGTATAGAGTGGGTTGAGGGTGGTGATTTTCCCCTGTATAGAGTGGGTTGAGGGTGGTGAGTTTCCCCTGTATAGAGTGGGTTGAGGGTGGTGAGTTTTCCCTGTATAGAGTGGGTTGAGGGTGGTGAGTGTCCCCTGTATAGAGTGGGTTGAGGGTGGTGAGTTTCCCCTGTATAGAGTGGGGTTAGGGTGGTGAGTTTCCCCTGTATAGAGTGGGTTGAGGGTGGTGAGTTTCCCCTGTATAGAGTGGGTTGAGGGTGGTGAGTTTCCCCTGTATAGAGTGGGGTTGAGGGTGGTGAGTTTCCCCTGTATAGAGTGGGTTGAGGGTGGTGAGTTTCCCCTGTATAGAGTGGGTTGAGGGTGGTGAGTTTCCCCTGTATAGAGTGGGTTGAAGGTGGTGAGTTTCCCCTGTATAGAGTGGGTTGAGGGTGGTGAGTTTCCCCTGTATAGAGTGGGGTTAGGGTGGTGAGTTTTCCCTGTATAGAGTGGGTTGTGGGTGGTGAGTTTCCCCTGTATAGAGTGGGTTGAGGGTGGTGAGTTTCCCCTGTATAGAGTGGGTTGAGGGTGGTGAGTTTCCCCTGTATAGAGTGGGTTGAGGCTGGAGAGTTTCCCCTGTATAGAGTGGGTTGAGGGTGGTGAGTTTCCCCTGTATAGAGTGGGTTTTTGGGTGGTGAGTTTCCCCTGTATAGAGTGGGTTGAGGGTGGTGATTTTCCCCTGTATAGAGTGGGTTGAGGGTGGTGAGTTTCCCCTGTATAGAGTGGGTTGAGGGTGGTGAGTTTTCCCTGTATAGAGTGGGTTGAGGGTGGTGAGTGTCCCCTGTATAGAGTGGGTTGAGGGTGGTGAGTTTCCCCTGTATAGAGTGGGGTTAGGGTGGTGAGTTTCCCCTGTATAGAGTGGGTTGAGGGTGGTGAGTTTCCCCTGTATAGAGTGGGGTTAGGGTGGTGAGGTTCCCCTGTATAGAGTGGGTTGAGGGTGGTGAGTTTCCCCTGTATAGAGTGGGTTGAGGGTGGTGAGTTTCCCCTGTATAGAGTGGGTTGAGGGTGGTGAGTTTCCCCTGTATAGAGTGGGTTGAGGGTGGTGAGTTTCCCCTGTATAGAGTGGGGTTGAGGGTGGTGAGTTTCCCCTGTATAGAGTGGGGTTAAGGGTGGTGAGTTTCCCCTGTATAGAGTGGGTTGAGGGTGGTGAGTTTCCCCTGTATAGAGTGGGGTTAGGGTGGTGAGTTTCCCCTGTATAGAGTGGGTTGAGGGTGGTGAGTGTCCCCTGTATAGAGTGGGTTGAGGGTGGTGAGTTTCCCCTGTATAGAGTGGGTTGAGGGTGGTGAGTTTCCCCTGTATAGAGTGGGTTGAGGGTGGTGAGTTTCCCCTGTATAGAGTGGGTTGAGGGTGGTGAGTTTCCCCTGTATAGAGTGGGTTGAGGGTGGTGAGTTTCCCCTGTATAGAGTGGGTTGAGGGTGGTGAGTTTCCCCTGTATAGAGTGGGTTGAGGGTGGTGAGTTTCCCCTGTATAGAGTGGGTTGAGGGTGGTGAGTTTCCCCTGTATAGAGTGGGTTGAGGGTGGTGAGTGTCCCCTGTATAGAGTGGGTTGAGGGTGGTGAGTTTCCCCTGTATAGAGTGGGGTTAGGGTGGTGAGTTTCCCCTGTATAGAGTGGGTTGAGGGTGGTGAGTTTCCCCTGTATAGAGTGGGGTTAGGGTGGTGAGGTTCCCCTGTATAGAGTGAGTTGAGGGTGGTGAGTTTCCCCTGTATAGAGTGGGTTGAGGGTGGTGAGTTTCCCCTGTATAGAGTGGGTTGAGGGTGGTGAGTTTCCCCTGTATAGAGTGGGTTGAGGGTTGTGAGTTTCCCCTGTATAGAGTGGGTTGAGGGTGGTGAGTTTCCCCTGTATAGAGTGGGGTTGAGGGTGGTGAGTTTCCCCTGTATAGAGTGGGTTGAGGGTGGTGAGTTTCCCCTGTATAGAGTGGGTTGAGGGTGGTGAGTTTCCCCTGTATAGAGTGGGGTTAGGGTGGTGAGTTTCCCTGTATAGAGTGGGTTGAGGGTGGTGAGTGTCCCCTGTATAGAGTGGGTTGAGGGTGGTGAGTTTCCCCTGTATAGAGTGGGTTGAGGGTGGTGAGTTTCCCCTGTATAGAGTGGGTTGAGGGTGGTGAGTTTCCCCTGTATAGAGTGGGTTGAGGGTGGTGAGTTTCCCCTGTATAGAGTGGGTTGAGGGTGGTGAGTGTCCCCTGTATAGAGTGGGTTGAGGGTGCTGAGTTTCCCCTGTATAGAGTGGGTTAGGGTGGTGAGTGTTCCCTGTATAGAGTGGGGTTGACGGTGGTGAGTTTCCCCTGTATAGAGTGGGTTGAGGGTGGTGAGTTTCCCCTGTATAGAGTGGGTTGAGGGTGGTGAGTTTCCCCTGTATAGAGTGGGTTGAGGGTGGTGAGTTTCCCCTGTATAGAGTGGGGTTGAGGGTGGTGAGTTTCCCCTGTATAGAGTGGGTTGAGGGTGGTGAGTTTCCCCTGTATAGAGTGGGTTGAGGGTGGTGAGTTTCCCCTGTATAGAGTGGGTTGAGGGTGGTGAGTTTCCCCTGTATAGAGTGGGTTGAGGGTGGTGAGTTTCCCCTGTATAGAGTGGGTTGAGGGTGGTGAGTTTCCCCTGTATAGAGTGGGTTGAGGGTGGTGAGTTTCCCCTGTATAGAGTGGGTTGAGGGTGGTGAGTTTCCCCTGTATAGAGTGGGTTGAGGGTGGTGAGTTTCCCCTTACACTGTAAAGAGCTTTGGGTGTCTAGAGAGTGTAGTATCTGGGATCTACATCTGTTTATATTAGTTACTATGCTGTTACTAAGCAGTGATGTATTACGACAGTGTACGTTACTACACCTAATAGGAAATGCACATGCGCACGAGTGTGCCCGGGAAGAACTGTAGAGCGAGGAGGTTTTGGACTAAAGGAAAACTAACTGTACTCCGTCTCCTGCCTGATCATTTCTCCACAACACAAATATTACAGTGGCGACGAGGATGGGATATCTCCGCTCCTCCTGGGCTTCCGGTGGTGGGCCAGGTTCGGGTGGAAGGTCAGGCTCTGTCTCTCCCGTACGTCCACAGTCAGGAGAATAGTCCTGGGGGTCGTTATTGTTCTCTCGGCGTGTCTCTGCTGGGGCGTTGGACCGTAGCAGATGATCCACATGAACGTTGACCTGGCGATGACCAATTTGGACTTGGTAAGTCAAAGGTCCTTTGCTTTGCAAGATCACACCTGAATTCCACAGGCTCTTGGGGTGTCTGAAATCACGTACCATCACCCTCTCTCCCTCTTTGAATTCTCTGACAGTCTTTGAGTGTCTGTCATGAGCTTTCTTCTGCTGTAGCTGGTGCTTTGCCACAGTGCTTGACAAGTCTGGTTTCAACAATGTCAGGCGGGTACGTGGTTGGCGTCTCAGAAACAGTTCAGCCGGTGTACATTCCGTTACTGTGTGTGGTGTGTTACGGTAAGTAAACAGGAACCGGGGAAGCCTTAGGTGGGTGGGCACAGACTGAACCTCGAGTCTAGTCCAGGCCTTCTTTAAGGTTTGCACGGCTCTTTCCGCTGCTCCGTTTGATGCCGGATGGTAAGGTGGTGACCGGATGTGCCTTACCCCATTGTTCTTGAGAAACATTTCAAAATCGTTTGACGTGAAAGGAGGGCCATTGTCCGATACGAGCTCCTTGACTAGTCCAAAGGATGCGAACAGGTGTCTGAGAAGATTGATGGTCTTCTCAGCTGTGGTCAGTTGAGTAGGGAACACTTCCATCCACTTGGAATGGACATCGACGACAACAAGGAAATGTTGCTTGTCAATCTCGGCGTAATCCACATGGATGCGTTCCCAAGGTGTCGCAGCCCAGGACCATGGATGAAGAGGTGCAGCAGCAGGCTTGTTGCGAACAGCTTCACAAGGTGAGCAGTGGCCTACATGCTGTTGAATGTCCTGATCCAGTCCAGGCCACCACAGATAACTGCGAGCGAGTGCTTTCATTCGAGTGATCCCTGGATGTCCCTCATGCAGGTCAGATAGCAGTCTCCTCTGGAATTTTTGAGGTACCACCACCCTTGATCCCCATAGAACACATCCTTGATCAGTGGACAACTGGTCTTTCTTGTCGATGAATGGACGAAGTTTATCGTCATTTACGAAGTTTGGCCAACCTCCTAATGTTAAGTCCAAGACTTTGGAAAGCACTGGATCTTTCCTTGTTTCCTCTGCTATGTCTGAAGCAGATATGGGCAGTTCGTCAATGAGAGAGATCTGGAAGACTGCTCTATCATCTTCACTGTCGGAGTCACTATTGCATGGTAGTCTTGATAGTGCATCTGCATTTGCGTGATCACTGGATCGTCTGTACTCAATCTCGTAGTCGTAGGCTAACAATATCAGAGCCCAACGTTGCATTCGAAGTGCAGCAAGGGTTGGTATAGCTGATTTTGGTCCAAGGATGGCCAACAGAGGCTTGTGATCTGTCAGCAGTTGGAACTTCCTTCCGTACAGGTATTTGTGAAACTTCTTCACTCCGAATATTATGCTCAGGGCTTCCTTCTCAATTTGAGCATAATTTTTCTCACTTGGTGACAGAGTCCGTGATGCAAATGCAATAGGGTGTTCTTCACCTGACGATAGAACATGTGAGATGACGGCTCCTACTCCGTATGGAGATGCATCACACGCGAGTCTCAGCTTCATCTCTGTGTTGTAGTGGGCAAGCCACTTGCTCTTTAGCAGACGCTGTTTGCAAGTCTTGAATGCTTCTTCGCATTGTGGGGACCAATTCCACTTTGTATCGGCCTGCAGCAGTTGGTGAAGCGGATGCAACAATGTGGACAAGTTTGCCACAAACTTTCCGTAATAGTTCAGGAGCCCCAAAAATGACCTCAGCTCTGAGATATTTGTGGGTGCTGGTGCGTTTACAATTGCTTCCACCTTGCTGTTGGTTGGGTGCAGGCCTTGTGCATCAATCTTGTATCCGAGATACTCCACTGAGTCCTGGAGGAACTCACACTTGCTGCGTTTCATTCTCACTCCGTATTTCTCCAGTCTTGACATCACTTTGTCCAGCACTACAAGGTGCTCTCCAATGGTTGGTGCTGACACGAGGATGTCGTCCATGAAGCACACAACGTTGTCTATACCGTCCAAGATCTGATCCATTGTGTGTTGGAATATCGCTGGAGCTGTCGAGATTCCATAGGCCAAGCGATTGAATCTGAATAGCCCCTTGTGTGTATTGATGGTCAGATACTGTTCTGACTCCGGATCCAGCTTCAGTTGCTGATAAGCGAATGCCAGGTCCAGCTTACTGAAAACCTTCCCACCAGCTAGAGTGGCAAACAGATCTTCAGCGTTTGGTAGTGGATATTCCTCTGGTAGTATGCAGCGATTTACTGTGACCTTGTAGTCACCGCACATTCTGACGGTCTTGTCTTTCTTTGGGACTACAACAATCGGAGCGGCCCAGTCGCTCCTCGCTACTTTCGTGATTATGTTATTCTTCTGTAGGCGGTCCAGTTCCTTCTCTACTGCTTCCTTAAGAGCATAGGGAACTGGACGTGGTTTGTGAAAGATAGGCTTGGTTCCTTCTTGCACTCTGACTTTTGCTGTGAAGTCTTGTATTTCGCCGTAGCCATCATTGAAAAGTTCTTTGTGCTTCTCCAGCATGTTAGTGAGTGTAGCCTGACTCACTGGTTTGTCCTTTCTCAGACTGAAGATTTCTCCCCAGTTCAACTTGATCTTTTGTAGCCAGTTTCTGCCTAGCAAGGCTGATTTTTCTCCTTTAACAATGACAAGCGGTAGCGTCCACTCCTTCCCCTCATACCGGACTGGTACCTGGATCTGCCCTAACACAGGAATAGTGTCACCAGTGTATGAAGAAAGGCGGATGGACGCTGGCTGAAGAGGGCACTCTTTCAGTTTTTCTTTGTAGAGTCTCTCTGGAACCAGAGATACAGACGCTCCGGTGTCCAGCTGCATTTTTACTGGCTTTCCCGCTAACTCCATGTTGAGATAGATTCCATCTTTTTGTTGTT
>NC_092094.1:74931125-74936125 GCF_045679555.1 Salvelinus alpinus
GACCACCGGTGTCCCGTCGGCCCAGTCGCCCAACAGCCCGGGTAGTAACGGGAACAGTTCTGTTAGCGGAGCAGTGTTGAGTACAGCAGCCCTGCAGGCTCACCAGTACATGTCTCGCACCAACGGAGGAGGAGTCACACTCTACCCCTACCAGGTATGCTATGTCTGTGCGTGCTTGGGATTGTGTGCGAACGTGCGTGTGGGATGATAGACTTTCGGAAATGCAAGAAGACGGGGGGCGTTCCACGAATAGAGTACATTTTGCGTCCCTTTGATATTTTACATGTGAATTGTGCACCAATATTGCATTTAAAAAAAAATCGTGTTATATTCCATGAAGTGCCCTTTAATATACACCACGTGGAACATTTTTATACATCTGAAGGTGGTTATTTATTTAATGTGATTAGTGAGTCATTTACGTCTGTCCCTCATTTTAAGGTCAACCCTGTTACGTGAACTGAACTCTTGTTTTAGTATGGTGAAACGATTCCTCTTAAAATTATTATTTCAAAATAAACTATGAACAGTCAAATCATAGTGTAAAATCAGGTGAGCGGGTTCTACTCATTTTGGCCATTTTCTGGTGTTTTGTGGTGAAAAACCCTGTTACCCATAGATAGATAGACTAGAATTTTTTAAACAATTGAATAACAACTGAGAAGCTTGCATTCAATCATTCAATTGCCCCTCCCTGTTGCACACAACAAGCTTCCATTCCATTCATCTCATCCACCAGCTGGCTCTCTCTATGTCAAATCGTCTGGTTTTACAGAGATTCAGAACGGGACTTCCCTGGAAGTCTATGGCAAGAGCAGTTGAAACAACCGCTGGTTTTAATTGGCTGATCTCTCAGTCCATCACCGTCTAGCACAACCCTTAGAACCTCCTCCCTACATTGTGACTTCAGAGTGCGAACAGGGCAAGTGTACTAAGCAAGGAAGTGAGTTTCGGAAATATCTGAAAGTACACGTCTCAGAAATTGTTTTCACATATAAACGTTAACGTTAAACTCAGAATCAATTAGGCTTTCCAAAATGAATATGGTCAGTGTGGTAAAACATAGTATTTTGAATGGCAATTTTCGCAATTTTTCAAAGTCCCATCTAATACAGTTGGAGCAGTCTCACTCCCTCTCCCACTTTGTAGCACAGTGTTACCAGGCTCTACGCGCCAGCATTTCGAGCCTGGGGAAAAGGTTACCATTCCCCCTGCCACAACAGCATTTATGGCTGATTTTAGATGAAAGCCTCAACCCTGCTATGGTACACCGTATTACTTTAATGGCACATTATTGGCACTTACTATAGTCAAGTTGAAGTTCAACGTGCTCTTTAGGACATAATGTAGAAATTTGGTGAAATTCATAGTTTCCTTTGACCAAAATGTACTCTGTTCGTGGAACGAGACAGATAGAAATGGAAAAAAGAGATGAAAAGAAAATAAAGCCGGAAGAGCATCCAAAACGTTTGTATCTGGAAATAGTGCTAGCACAAAAAAAAAAGGTGGAATTTTGATGTTCTGTGTCAGGCTTTTGGAGGCCCATTTCAACAGGAACATTGACCTTATTTTTCAAAATGTCTCCCTCTATTTGTTGACCAAAGAGAGAGGAGGAACTGTGAGGTTGAACTGAGGTTATGTCTGTCCACTGTCCTCACTTGTCCTCTGAAATCCAGTGGCAGTCTGTGCCGAGTGTTGAGTCATGTACGGTGCATTAGATTCTATAATTGGCCCTGATGATGTGTATTGGCCATGGGGGTCAGACAAAGTGTGTCTGTGTGTCTGTGTGTTTGTGTGTCTGTGTGTGTGTGTGCTCGTGTGTGTGTGTGTGTGTGTGCTCGTGTGTGTGTGCTCGTGTGTGTGTGTGTGTGTATGCTCATGTGTGTGTGTGTGTGTGTGCTCGTGTGTGTGTGTGTGTGTGTGTGCTCGTGTGTGTGTGTGTGTGCTCATGTGTGTGTGTGTGTGGGTGCTCGTGTGTGTGTGTGTGTGTGTGCTCATGTGTGTGTGTGTGTGGGTGCATGCGTGTTTGTATGTGTGTGCGTGTGTGTGGGTGCATGGAGGCTGTCCCCAGAGTGGTTAGAGTGGTAACTGGAAGGAAGGTGAGGACAACTCTTGGAACAAAGGCTTCTGGGAAAGGACAGCCTTGAGGCTCTTGTAATTGAAAGAGAGGGGGCGGTGGGGCGGATTAGGAAGAGAGATACAGTTGAAGTTGGAATTTTACATACACCTTAGCCAAATACATTTATACTCAGTTTTTCACAATTCCTGACATTTAATCCTAGTAAAACATCCCTGTCTTAGGTCAGTTAGGATCACCACTTTATTTTAAGAATGTGAAATGTCAGAATAATAGTAGAGAGAATGATTTATTTCAGCTTTTATTTCTTTCATCACATTCCCAGTGGGTCAGAAGTTTACATGGACTCAATTTGTATTTGGTAGTATTGCCTTTAAATTGTTTAACTTGGGTCAAACATTTCGGTAACCTTCCACAAGCTTCCCACAATAAGATGGGTGTATTTTGGCCCATTCCTCCTGACCGAGCTGGTGTAACTGAGTCAGGTTTGTAGGCCTCCTTGCTCGCACACGCTTTTTCAGTTCTGCCCACACATTTTCTATAGGATTGAGGTCAGGGCTTTGTGATGGCCACTCCAATACCTTGACTCTGTTGTCCTTAAGCCAATTTGCCACAACTTTGGAAGTTTGCTTGGGGTCATCGTCACACGGGGGTCATGGCCAAACAGTTCTATTTTTGTTTCATCAGACCAGAGGACATTTCTCCAAAAAGTACGATCTTTGTCCCCATGTGCAGTTGCAAACCGTAGTCTGGCTTTTTTTATGGCGGTTTCGGAGCAGTGGCTTCTTCCTTGTTGAGCGGCCTTTCAGGTTATGACGATATAAGACTCGTTTTACTGTGGATATAGATACTTTTGTACCTGTTTCCTCCAGCATCTTCACAAGGTCCTTTGCTGTTGTTCTGGGATTGATTTGCACTTTTCGCACCAAAGTACGTTCATCTCTAGGAGACAGAACGCGTCTCCTTCCTGAGCGGTATGACGGCTGCGTGGTCCCATGGTGTTTATACTTGCGTACTATTGTTTGTACAGATGAATGTGGTTCCTTTGGAGATTGCTCCCAATGATGACCCAGACAGAATTTTCTTTCTGAGGTCTTGGCTGATTTCTTTTGATTTTCCCATGATGTCAAGCAAAGAGGCACAGAGTTTGAAGGTAGGCCTTGAAATACATCCACAGGTACACCTCCAATTGACTCAAAGGATGTCAATTGGCCAATCAGAAGCTTCTAAATGACATCATTTTCTGGAATTTTCCAAGCTGATTAAAGGCACAGTAAACTTAGTGTATGTAAACTTCTGACCCACTGGAATTGTAATACAGTGAATTATAAATTAAATACTCTGTCTGTAAACAATTGTTGGAAAGATTACTTGTGTCACACACAAAGTAGATATCCTAACCGACTTTCCAAAACTATAGTTTGTTAACAAGAAATGTGTGGAGGGGTTGAAAATGTTGTTTTAATGACTCCAACCTAAGTGTATGTGAACTTCCGACTTTAACTGTAGAAGCAGGAGGAAGGAGAGAGGGCATGGGAGAGGGAGAGAGATATGTAGTGTAGTGTTCGTGTTTTATGTTCTGAATCTGTGTAATATATTTCATATCCTGGTAATGAGGACTCTAGGGAACTCTCCTGTCGCACCCCTGTTCTCCCTCATCTCCTTCCTCTCAACCCCCCCATCTCAGTCCCACACTTCTATTTCTCTCCATCCCTCATCTCCCTATATATCTCTTTCGCTCTCATCTCCCCTGTACCCCCTCTCTTTCGCTCTCATCTCCCCTTGTTCCCCCTCTCTCTTGTCTCGTTTCTCCCTCTCTCTCTCCTGTTGTACTCCCGGTGGTGTAAAGTACTTAAACATTCTTTAAAGTGCTACTTAAGTATTTGTTGGTGGGCTATCTGTACTTTACTTTACTATTTATATTTTTGACTACATTCCAAAAGAAAATAATGTACTTTTTACTCCATACATTTTCCCTGTCACCTAAAAGTACTTACATTACATTTTGAATGCTTATCAGGACAGGAAAATTGTCAAATTCACCCACTTATCAAGAGAACAACCCTGGTCATCCTTACTGCCTCTGATCTGGTTGTCACTCCCTGATCTGTTTCAACAGTCCTCGTTATCGTCTCCACCCCCTCCAGGTGTCGCTTGTTTTCCCCAGTGTATTTATCCCTGTGTTTCCTGTCTCTCTGGGCCAGTTTGTCTTGTATATTGACTTGTAAGTCAACCAGCCGTGTTCTTGTTCACCTGCCTTTGCTGTTCTCCTTTTTCTAGTCCTCCCGGTTTTGACCCTTGCCTGTTTCTCGACTCATCACCCGCCTGCCTGACCATTCTGCCTGCCTTGACCTCGAGTCTGTTTGCCATTCTGTACCTCCTGGACTCTGAACTGGTTTTTACCTTTTGCCTGTCCACGACCATTCTCTTTCTTACTCCTTTTTGGATTATTAAACATCTTAAACTCCAACCATCTGCCTCCTGTGTCTGCATCTGGGTCTCGCCTTGTGTCATGATACTGGCGGACTTACTAAACACAAATGCTTAGTTTGTAAAATTTGTTGGAGTGTGCCCCTGGCTATCCGTAAATAATAAAAAATTATTAAAAAATTTGTGCCATCTGGTTTGAATAATAGGAATTTGAAATGATTTGTACTTTTTACTTTAATACGTAAGTATACATTAGCAATTACATTTTTAAACCAAATACTTTTATACTTTTAATAAAGTAGTATTTTACTGGGTGACTTTTCACTTTTACTTGAGTCATTTTCTATTAAGGTATCTTTACTTTGACTCAAGTATGATGTTTGAGTACTTTTTCCAACACTGCGTACACACGTAGCCCTTTTTCCTCCCCCTGTCGCATTCATCCCTTACACCCCTTTTGCATCCTTCATTCCCTCCCTCCTTTCCCTCACTC